>NW_016804488.1:1860626-1863963 GCF_001698545.2 Rhinopithecus bieti
AATGCCTGTTTTTTTTGTTTGTTTGTTTTGTTTTTGTTTTTTTTTTTTTTGAGACGGAGTCTCACTCTGTCGCCCGGGCTGGAATGCAGTGGCCGGATCTCAGCTCACTGCAAGCTCCGCCGCCCGGGTTCACGCCATTCTACTGCCTCAGCCTCCCGAGTAGCTGGGACTACAGGCGCCCACCACCTCGCCCGCCTAGTTTTTTGTACTTTTTAGTAGAGACGGGGTTTCACCGTGTTAGCCAGGATGGTCTCGACCTTCTGACCTCATGATCCTCCCTTCTTGGCCTCCCAAAGTGCTGGGATTACAGGCTTGAGCCACCGCGCCCAGCCTCCATTTATTTGCCTTTTGTTTGACACTAATGTTCAGTAAAGTATTATCTATCATTCTCAATCTGTCTATGCCCTATCAGAGAGAATTGGAATACTTGCCTGTGTTCACAATTAGGCCAGACTGACAAAGGGCACTATGGTGTGGCTGCCTTATTTTTTATTTATTCATCTACATTTATTAATTTAAGACAGCATCTCGCTCTGTCACCCAGGCTGCAGTGTAGTGGTATGATCATAGCTCACTGCAGCTTCAAACTCCTGGGCTCAAGGAATCCGCCCACCTCAGCCTCTGTAGTAGCTGGGAATACAGGCACATGACTGCTCTAACTGCACAGAGATGTCCACGGCACACATGCAAGACCCAGTAATTAGTCGGCTGCAAATGTTGATTTTTCAACTCATTGCCACAATTTTACTATTAAAGAAAATATGTCTTCCTTCAAAGGGATACAATTTGAATTAAGTCTGGATGGTTTATTTTTTCTTGATTAGATTTTTGTGAATCTGATTACAACGATAGCTCTCAATAAAATATTCTCAAAAACACAAATTTTGCATGCAATTTCATGATATTCACAGATCTATAAACCTACTCATGAATAACAAGTAGAAACACTGCCCTGGAAGGAACTCTACCCTGAGGTGAAAGAGGAACCAGAAGCAACTGTTGCAAAATACAAATTCAAAGGTCTCAAAAAATTTAAAAAATCATTAAAAGCATGTTTGGTGAACCAGGGGCTTTGTGCTACAGAAATGGAGGTGAACCTGTGTTCCTCTGGCAGTGTCACTCATGTCTCAGGCTGCCTCTCTAAAAGGGTGCCTGACCGAGGATGATATCAATACCAATGGCTTCATCTCTGTCATATTCCACATGTAAAGAAAACACGGTGGAACTTGAATAAAAGGAGTTTCAAATTCTGTAGCCTCTAAACAATTAATGCAAAATGAAACCAAACGTGTAAAGGGAGAGAAAGAGAGATTCTGTTTCCCACCTTTAATCTAAATGAAGAAAATGGCAAATATCTAAAGATATACTTAATGTGGCCCATAAAATGATGAACTTGGGAAAAGCAAAGTTGATAATATAAGATTTCTGAATCAAGGAAACTGAAATAGCTAGGGATATAGGCAGCCGCCCCATCTTGCTTTCCAGAAGAATTTTCTAGAATGTGAACTACACAGTCTGACTCCAAAATTGCCTGGGGGAACAGTTACAGATTTACAGAGAAAAGTTAAGCAATGTGCTCAGGGCCTTCCAGACCATTCATTCCCAAGAGCCTGTGAAGAGGACTCAATAGCAACTGGAAGTTTCTTGGCTTATTTTCTCCAGAAAGCACAGCATCAGGGCTCAGTCATGTGCATCGTCTAAAATATACTGCACCCCTTCCTTCTCCCTCATCAGATCCTCTCCCTGCCAAAGACCTGCTTCGTGAAAGCATGTGTGGCCCATTCACCTGAATTTCTGAATAGTTTGAGGTTTCTCTGATCACTTAGATGCAGGTTCTATCCTCTTCCCAAGATTGGGCAGGGACTCTGAGAGGCTACCAGAGCTGGTAGCAAGAGAAAAGTCTCAAAGGTGTTCCACACCAAAGCAATGACTGACAAGTGAATGATTATGGACATGTCAGGGCCCTGGGCTTTATGAAAAGTGTCCATTTTCACCAAGGAAAGGAAAGCTGCTTTGGGTCATAGTGCAAACATGTAAGATTGTGGCCAGAATTTAATGGACAGCATATGGAGTCATAGCAAATGGAATGTCTCAGCTGCACATTTGCAATACTCACCACAGTACTGCAGCCAAATTGTCTGACTCATGCAGAGGCTGGTGGGAAGAAAACAGGTATTGTGGCTTCCGGAGAAACATCCCAGCTAGCTGCAGCAGCTGTACATCTGGGTGAGAAATGAGAATCTATACCAGAAAATAATAGGAGTAGGCTGCAGGCTGTATGCCAGAAATGAGATTGCATCAAAAGGTGGTAGAGGATTGGCTCAAGCTTGGAAACTACTAATTAGAACAGAAAGAGCAAAGGATTGGAACAAAAGAGGAGCCATAGCCAAATTCAAAGCCTGGGATCAGCCTTCTGTATAATTTAAATACAGTTTACAGGAGCCTTGAAAGTCATTTGCAATTTTTCTCTTGACATACAATCCCGGCCTCATTCTCTGTGTTTCAGTTATTGCCTTTTCTCCAGTTATGTTAGTTACATGCAGCATATCCATTATAACTTCATAATTTTTCATGTGATAATAATTTTCCATGTTAGAAATTACCTTCCGTATTTCCTAGAACTGGCAAAATTCCCACACTTTATAGTCCAGTTCAAGGATTTATGCCTCTTTTAAGACTTTCTGCCTCTTCCAATGAAAATTCATGGATGTGTCTTGTGTTCCCAAGAGTTTTTTCAATGCCTCTGAATAATTATATTGCACACTATCATAAATAAGTGAAGCATGAAATGGAGGCTTGTATGTGTGCCTTTGTGCACGTGCGTGTGTGTGAGGGGCTGCATGTGCGTGTGCCTGAGTGGGTATGTGTGAATGAGTGTGCATGTGCATGTGTGTGTATCTGACTGTCTTGTCTCTTCTAGAAGGTAAATTTTCTCAAGATAATTCCTGCGTTTTATTTATCTCTGTTTCCCTAAACATTTCCATAGTATATTTCACATAATAAATGTTCAACTCATTTTCATTCAATAAATAGATAAGTTAATATATTAGACATTTTAGCCTGTAGAAATGGAATTTTAAAAACGTTTGCATCCATACATGAAAATGACAATCCAATCTCTAGCCTCCTAATTTGAAAGCAAACCTTGATTGCTTTCAAATTCTTTTTTTTACAAGCAACTCCGTGAGTCAGTTTCAGTTATCTGACCCTCCCCCACCAAAGCCCATGTACTTATGTACTTTCATGATTTCAAATATGCAGCAACACCTATCTGTCATGGTGAAGGCAGCAATAGCAAAAAAAAAAAAAAAAAAAAAAAAAAAAAAAAAAAAAAAAA
>NW_016804488.1:1864710-1901458 GCF_001698545.2 Rhinopithecus bieti
CCAATGGAACAGAACAGAGCCCTCAGAAGTAATACCACACACCTACAGCCGTCTGATCTTTGACAAACCTGACAAAAACAAGAAATGGGGAAAGGATTCCCTATTTAATAAATGGTGCTGGGAAAACTATGGCTAGCCATAAATAGAAAGCTGAAACTGGATCACTTCCTTACACCTTATACGAAAATTAATTCAAGATGGATTAGAGACTTAAATGTTAGACCTAAAACCATAAAAACCCTACAAGAAAACCTAGGTAATACCATTCAGGACATAGGCATGGGCAAGGACTTCATGTTTAAAACACCAAAAGCAATGGTAACAAAAACCAAAACTAACAAATGGGATCTAATTAAAGAGCTTCCTCACAGCAAAGGAAACTACCATCAGAGTGAACAAGCAACCTACAGAATGGGAGAAAATTTTTGAAATCTACTCATCTGACAAGGGGCTAATATCCAGAATCTACAAAGAACTCAAACAAATTTACAAGAAAAAAAACAACCCGATCAGAAAGTGGGCAAAGGATGTGAACAGACACGTCTCAAAAGAAGTCATTTATGCAGCCAACAGACACATGAAAAAATGCTCATCATCACTGGTCATCAGAGAAATGCAAATCAAAACCACAATGAGATACCATCTCACACCAGTTAGAATGGCAATCATTAAAAAGTCAGGAAGCCACAGGTGCTGGAGAGAATGTGGAGAAATAGGAACACTTTTACACTGTTGGTGGGACTGTAAAGTAGTTCAACCATTGTGGAAGACAGTGTGGCAATTCCTCAAGGATCTAGAACTAGAAATACTATTTGACCCAGTCATTCCATCGCTGGGTGTACACCCAAAGGATTATAAATCATGCTGCTATAAAGACACATGCACACATATGTTTATTGCAGCACTATTCACAATAGCAACGACTTGGAACCAACCCAAATGTCCATCAGTGACAGATTGGATTAAGAAAATGTGTCACATATACACCATGTAATACTATGCAGCCATAAAAAGGATGAGTTCATGTCCTTTGTAGGGACATGGATGCAGCTGGAAACCATCATTCTCAGCAAACTATCACAAGGACAAATAACCAAACACCGCATGTTCTCACTCATAGGTGGGAATTGAACAATGAGAATATTTGGACACAGGAAGGGGAACGTCACACACCGGGGCCTGTCAGGGGTGGGGAACGGGGAGGGACAGCATTAGGAGATATACCTAATGTAAATGATGAGTTAATGGGTGCAGCACACCAACCTGGCACACATATACATAGGTAACAAACCTGCATGTTTTGCATATGTACCCTAGAATTTAAAGTATAATTAAAAAAAAAAAAAGAAAACTGTTCAAGATCATAGAAGAAAATAAAAACATTTTAAATTGTTTGTCGATGTGGGCATAATATTGATATGAAAACCTTTAACCATTGCCTAAAAGTGAAACTCAATTCTCATTTTTAAATATCAGTGTAATGAAGGTAAATAAAATACCATCAATCAAGATCTAATAATATATGTACCACATTATAACCAAGTAGGATTTATTGCAGAAATACAACCCAAATATATCAAGCAAATTTTGTGAACACAGTTCTGAGAAGAAATAAAAATAGCCTTGCATTTGTTATATTTGAGCTTGGACGTGTATACAATTGGAAAGACTGTCAGTACCACCCTAAGACCAGGAAAAAAGATGGAAAACTGAAAAATAACCAAGTTTTTGAGCCCATTGGAAAATTAAGGTAGAAAGATAAACCACTAACTCTAAATCTGGAGAGAGATTGCCAGCTGCAGAGAATGAGAACTTGAGCAATTGCTTATGAGGATAGATGCCTCAGTGTGGTGTTAGCCTGCAAGAAGGTTCAGCTAGAAATATTCAATGACTTGCTGTAGGTTTAGAGAGCGAGTATGAGAATGGAAGCTTCTAGGGGCTACACACATAGTATGGTTTGCAACTTCTTGCAGACTTTTTCCCCAGGAGTCCCACCAGATGTTCCCAAGAAAGAATAAATGAAGAGAAAACACTCCCATCGTGGCACCGCAAGGAGGGCACCAGCCACCACTGCGTTATTTCTCCTTCCTGGAGTATGGGTTGGCCTGGTGATGCACTTCTAATAAATAGAGCATGAATCCGTAAAGTAGCAGCTTTGCTCTAGAGAAACCTGGCAGACACCACCCTAACCAAGTGTTCTTTATTAACATCCCTAATAATAAGTCATGTTGATATCATGCACCCCTTGATAAGAAAAGCACTTACCTTTGTCATCTTTTTCCGTAAAATACATAAGCCCAGTCTAACCATAAGACAACACCAGAAACAAACCCGAATTAAGGAAGATGGTACAAAATACTTGCCCAATACATTTCAGAAGTGTCAAGGGAAAACAATAAAAAGCTAAAAGCCATCTCCATTTGACAAAAACTAAAGAAACGGGAAGATTAAATGGAATGTGGTATTTGGAAAGGATCTTAAAACAGATAAAAGAACTTAAGGGAAAATATAGCAAAATCCAATTAATGTTTGCCTTTTTAACTACGATTATGTAAAATAACGTTAAAGGAAGCTGGATAAAAGGTGCACTTGGACTCTTTTTACTCTCCTTACAACAACTTTGTGAGTCTAAGATAATTTTCAAAACTAAAAGTTAACATAATTGCCTTGACAGTATGGAATAATTCTCAAACTCAGTTGTTGTGGAAGAGATACAAGTTAAAATTACACTGAAATAACAGTCATCATCAACTGGCAAAAATAAAAACCTGACAGCAGGTAATGTGCACTTAGGTTGTGTAGAAACTAACACTATCACATATTTCTGATAAGAATGTGAAATTACACATTCTTTATGGAAAATACATTGGTGATATCTGGAAAAATGGCATATATGTTTACCTCTTAACTTATAAATCTTACTCCTAGAAATTTATAATAATGCATACTGAACAAAAGTAATAGTTTCTCATAACTTTATTTTAATAGCAAAATTAGAAGCACATCAAATGTTCATAAAAATGAAATTGACTGTGTAAATATAAACATGTAATGGTATATTATGCATCTAATAAAAAGGATGAGAAGAATCTGATATGAGTTCTTGGTCACTAGAGCACTGAATTTTATTCAATTAAAGAGGGTCAGAACTCTATACCGCATACTATATTTTGTAGCTGTATATGAAAGAGAGGATGGGAGATAGGATGATGGTAGAATGGAGAGAGAGTATAGACTTCCAATAGAAAATCAGGGATCAAATGAATAAATATTACTTTATTAGCTTGTGATAAGCTAATAAACTTATTTACTTCCAAATATGGAAAGAAGGAAACCATTTATTAGTAATTTTATTTATTACTTCATTAGTGCTTATAATAAATCATAAATAGTAAATAAAATAATTTTTATATATTATATATTTATATCGTTATATGTGGATTATATCAAATGATATAATTTATAATATAATAAAGTAATGAATAGAATTTAGAAAGAGGAAAATAGAAGGCACAGAGATGAAGTTGAAACTTCTTTAAAATATTTTGCTAAATAATGTTGATTTGACAATCCTTTAATTTTCTTACACATATAAAAAACGAAATTTAAGAAGAAATGATGTATAAGTTATTAAATATTAGAAGAATTCTGGAACTAATCTAAGCATATATTTTTGTGATAACACAATCATGAAGATAAATGCAAATAGAAAAATGCAGATAATTAATATGCTATTCTTGTCAGGAACCAATATTTTCAGTATAAGAGAAAAAAGAAAACAGCACAAAACAATGAAATTAAGTAAAACCTATATATGTAAATTTTGCATTTAAAATACTAATATGGACTTGTGTTTTATTTTAAAATACACACTTTCTAGCTATGTCTGCTGAAGAAGTATAGTGACCATGACAATCCAATGGCAAAAATCATAACTAGTGACAAGTTCACAACCTCTAAATAGCATTTCCTCAATCAAGAGCACAGACAGAATACTTTGGATAAATGATTAATTCTATATCTGGAGCAGAAAATATATGAAATCAACTGTGGTTACCTTACTATCCCAGAAAGGTAGAAGGTTATCAAAGATGAATAAGGTCATGAAAAAAGGACACAGAAATCAATATAAGGGTCCCATTAGAATGGAAATTTTGTGCATAAAAATATTAATAATGATGGATGCCCTTGTAAAATATTAAATGCATGAATAACCTATGAGGAGTTTAGCATGGCATTAAACGAGAAAGAAAAAAAGAAAGGAAGAGAGAGAAGGAGAAGGGAGGGAGGGAGGGAAGGAAGGAAGGAAGGAAGGAAGGAAGGAAGGAAGGAAGGAAGAAGGACCCTATGTTGGTTTTAAAATGTGTTCCACAGTACTTTCCTCTCTTTAAGTGGTGAGGCCTAATTTCCCTTCTCTTGAGTGTTGACTAGGCTCAATGACTCACTCAATATGAAGGATTTAGAGCGGAAGTGGCAGTGCATGACTTTGGAGACTAGTCATGGAAGCAACTAAGGCACGGAGTCCTCACTCATAAAACTGGTCTCAATAGGAATGATTAAGGCTTTGTTTTACAATTCAAGTATGAACTATATTTCTGGATAATCAAAGACCAGGTTGATAAGGAAAAGTTTCTTTTTACAGAAACATTTCAATTAACAAATATGGAAAGAAGGAAACCATTAGAAAATCACATTTTGCAAGCCCTAGGGTAAATGATTGATTTAGGCAGCTATCAGTAAAGAGTGCCAACGTTAGATTAGATGAGAAAATTTTCAATGGCAGCACTATTGCTGTCACCAAATGAGCCCACTGATTAGTTTTAGCATAATAACTAAATTGATGTGTGGCCTATATTTTCTTCTTGTTCTAACCAACCAACAGAAAAAAGCCATTATTTGACAAAAATCAGTGAAATTTGAATATAGTATGTGATAATACAGAGGAATTCCTAATAATATTATAAGGTATGAACATGACATTGTGGTTACACAAGAAATGCCCATATTTTTGTAGATGCAGATTA
Source organism: Rhinopithecus bieti (assembly GCF_001698545.2). Taxonomy (NCBI): domain Eukaryota; kingdom Metazoa; phylum Chordata; class Mammalia; order Primates; family Cercopithecidae; genus Rhinopithecus; species Rhinopithecus bieti. The sequence goes on from NW_016804488.1 coordinate 1,869,735, forward strand.
AGTATGTATGCATGAAATAATATAATATCTTGAATGTCTTTTAAAGTAAAGAAGCAAAGAGATAAATCTAATCTACGTTGAGACAGGTAGGCATACCTATTGTTAAAATTATGTATAAAATTTAATATAGAATTATCACCAAATTCAAGAGAGTTTTTACGACTCATATGGGAGTCTATGGAGCGACAAACACAAAGGAGTATGTCAGGGCTTCTGGAGCACTGGTCCCATTCTGTTTCTTAGTGTATTAGTCTGTTCACACGCTGCTAATAAAGACATACCCAAGACTGGGTAATTGATTAAGGAAAGAGGTTTAATCGACTCACAGTTCCACATGGCTGGGGAGGCCTAACAATCATGGCGTAAGGCAAATGAGGAGCAAAGGGACATCTTACATGGCAGCAGGCAAGAGAGCTACATAGGGGAACTCCCATCAGATCTGGAAAGACTTCACTGTCACAAGAACAGCGTGAGAAAGACTTGTCCCCATGATTCAATTACCTCCCACTGGGTCCTTCTCATGACACACAGGAATTATGGGGGCTACAATTCAATATGACATTTGAGTGGGGCCATGGCCAAATCATATCACTTAGTCTGCATTATCTGGGCATTTAATGTATATTTATTTGTTATACACTACTTATAGGTTTTACATACAATCTTCTATGTGGGCTCTAGTTTATAATAAAACTAAAAATGAAAACCTGCATTTGATTATGAAACATGATTTGGACTGATGGTAAGATGTTACTAAGAATTCAACTTTTCTTAGCAAGGAATGAATCTATACTCTCTACTTTTGAAATAGGTATTTAGGATTTGAATTTCCAATTGTAATATTAAGACCATACAAAACCCAAAATATAAATAGCTTAAGATATTTACTTCTAACTAGTGAATCTAGGAGTGAATGAGACTTTTCTTCTTATTTACTATTTTACTGTAATGTTATAATTTTTTTTGTCCTGTATGTAATTTTTCTTTTTAGAAACAAACGAAAGCACTCACAAGGTAAAGATAAGAAGACTCCAGAGGAGCTGTCGTGGCAGGCCAGTCAAGCTTTATGATTGTAGCACCAGCCCACATGCGGCGTCTACTTGGGTTATAGACAACATTACCAGGATCATCCTCTCCACCTGAGACTTCATCCATTTCCATGTTCTTGGCACAATCCTGATGTTTCTGTGCTCTTATATTTGTCATCAGCCTTCCCTTAGTTTTTGTTGTTGTTGTTGTTTGTTTGTTTGTTTTTGAGACTGAGTCTCACTCTGTCACCCAGGCTGGAGTGCAATGGCGCGATCTTGGCTCACTGCAACCTCTGTCTCCCATGTTCAACCAATTCTCCTGCCTCAGCCTCCTGAGTAGCTGGGATTACAGGCACATGCCACCATGCCCAGCTAATTTTGTATTTTAGTAGAGATGGGGTTTCATCATGTTGGTCAGGCTGGTCTTGAACTCCTGACCTCAAGTAATCTGCTCACCTTGGCCTCCCAAAGTGCTGGGATTACAGGAGTGAGCCACTGTGCCCGGCCTCCCTTAGTTTTTATAGTCACTGCTTGGCTTGAATTTTTTCCAAATATTAGCTCTCACAGTTTTTTTTCATGGGATAGACTTTTCCTTGGTTCTCATGCTTTCCAGGATGCCTGGGCTCCAGTCAAGAACTCACTTCTTGGCATGACTGCACCAAAGAACATCTTATTTGGGGCAAAGTGTTTGGCTTCCAGAGTCCTTCCTACTAGAACACGACAACTGAGAACCAAATAAACAAAAATGAATCAACACAAACTTCCTGGGCCACACAGGTTTTTCTGCTTGGCTATTTTGTGCTTCTTAGCAATCAGTTAAAGAGTGAATTAATCTATAGGTAAGAAATAAATAAGCAAACACAAACGTATGTTGTATTATGGAAATTTGTTTAAGAAAGATATGGTTACTTCAATTGAAGCCCCCATCTCTAGGGAAAGCTGATAGGTGTTTGTTTCATTATTGTCACAAAACTTAATAGGTCACTAGTTTTTGAGATCATTACATTACATTGCACTGATATTATGAAATATATTTTATCTGGAGAAGGCAAGTCTTTTGAATTATAAGGGCTAGAGAAGCATTAAAATGAGATAGTAATCTTACTTTCCCCTTGAGCAATATATTCATCTCTTGAAACCACTTGCTATTATTGTCACAAGTAGCTATCAACTAACTTAATACTGCCACACTGGACACTATAATCCATACCCTGTGGCTTAACAATGTAGAACCAATCCCTAATCGGGGTTATTTCTGTAAACCAATGAGAATTCCTGACAAATAGCTTTGTTTCAGCCCATTATTCATTCCCTTTTTTTGCCTTTAAAAAACCACTTGTAACTGCTGCTAGTCAGAGTGTGTACTCAGGGCAACTGGAACCTATGCTTCTGATTGCAATCTTCACACTTGGCCCAAATAAACTCTCTAGTTATATTAATTTTGCCTCAGCTTCTTCCATTTAGGTCAACAGAACCTTGGTATAAAATTGCATCTTTCCAAATTATCCAAAAAATAGTGTTGAGCAATTGTTAACTATTTAGGAAAAATATTTATATAACATTGAAATGTTCATTTTATTTTAAAAGTTACTGAAATAATAATACCTAAAGTGAAAGTTCCCCATGCTTAAAGAAAAGCGCAGCTTTAGTTTAAAAATTAGTATTTACTTATATATTTTTTGAGACGGCATCTCACCATGCTGCCCAGCCTGGTCTAGAACTCCTGAGTTCAAGCTATTCTCCTGCCTCAGCCTAGCGAGTCACTGGGGTTACATACATGAGCCACCATGCCTGGTTCAAACTGATATGGGAGTGGGGCAGGGAAGCGCTGGGTAGAAAAAGGTGGAGTCTCTGGTAAGGGCTCTACCCTTAGGCCTGTGCCCATGGACCTAGGTGAGGACAGGCATTCCTATTTTTGTGCCCAAATATTGCGTTTTCCAAGACCACCCTTGTCTGCCACTCCCCCATCCTGTGCGTATAAAACCCCTGAGACCCTGGTGGGCACAGATGCAAGTGGCTGGATGTCGAGAGGAACACACCGGCAAAAGAACACAGAGGCTGCTGGACATCAGGAGGATCGAAAGAGCACACCGACAGGCTAGCAAAGGCATGTAGGCCATCCATGGTGGGAAGATGTGGATCTGGGCCGGGGGCAGTGGGAGGAGAGTCCAGGAGGAGAGTCCAGCCACTGGGTGGCTTGACTCCAGGGAAGACCACCTTCCCACTCCATCCCCCTTCTGGCCTCCTCATTCACCTTGCTGAGAGCTACCTCCACTCAATAAAACCTTGCACCCATCCTCCAAGCCCATGTGTGATCTGATATTTCTGGGCTAGAACCCAGGATACAGAAAGCCCTCTGTCCTTGCAATAAGGCAGAAGGTCTGATTGAGCTGATTAACACAAGCTGTCTGTGGACAGCAAAGCTAAAAGAGTGCACTGTAACACACGCCCACTGGGGCTGTGGGAGCTGTAAACACTCAACCCTAGATGTTGCCGTGGGGTCGGTGCTCCCCATGACCCTCCTGTCTGCATGCTCCTCCTAGGGGTATGAACAGCAGGGCACCAAAGAAGCAAGCCACATCCCCATTGAAAGCCCTGCAAGGGGGATAAGGGAACTTTTCCCATTTCAACATGTTAGCATTTATTAAGTCTACTTTGAAATTGTTTTTACAACATTGTTTTAACCTCCAGAGCAAAAAAAAAGGGGGGATAGGTTAAAGGTTTTGAAAAAGGAGTTAAATTATTATTATTTAATCTGGGAAAACTATAGAAACTCTGACTTTTAAGTGAGAAAGTGTTCTGTATTTGTAAAACTAAATGAAGAGCAAAAACAAATCTACAGAGACAAAAAGCAGATTGGTGGTGCCTGGAACTGGGGATAGCAATGGGGACTGACAGCAAACAGGCATGAGGAGTGCTTTGAGGGTGATGAAAATAGTTTACTACTGCACTGTGATGATAGTGGAACAACTATGAGAACTTATAAATACGACTGAATCCTACACTTCAAACAGGTGAATTTTATGGTATGTAGTTATATCTCAATAAAGCAGCTTAAATTAATAAGCTGTTTAATAAAATGATTCAAGTTTCAGCTCTGACACATAAAGAGCTTATAAGTCATCACTGTCACATTTACAACAAAGAAAAAGCTGGAAAACAGAACATTAATCATCTTTCTTGTACCTATCCAAGACCCGAGACCCTAGGGCAAAGTCAAGTCCCAAAATCCTTAGAGGCAGGCACATCCAGAGAGGTAGAAGTGTAAAGTGCTTACCTGGATTAGAAGGCAATGAAGACATACAAGTTGGAAGAAACATTTAAATAGTAGTTGTGACAAATTTGACTAGTGTCAGAGTGAGACAGTCCAGGAAGGGCATGTTTGCATAGGCTTTTCCTCCTGGAACTCTATTTGACTCTCTTGGGGAGGATCCAGGAAATATCTTCCTGTGATTTTGGCAGAGGGACGGTAGGAGTAGCCATTGGAAATACACTCAGAACCTTCTCTACGACCTAGATTGACTTGAATTTTGCTAAAGCTTTGTCTCGGTTGAGAAAGGACAGTCCTCCCCACTAAGGTTCAGGAATTCCAGGAAATAAATTAGAAACATGCAGCAGGGATGGTAATAGGGAACAGATAGAGGGAAAGCTGTGCCACTGCAGAAACACTTGGGAAGGTTACACTCTAAGATTCAAGCCAACTATAAGACTGAAATCTAATCAGATAATTACAGAATACTCCCTCTCCTACAGACCTTACCACCACATTACACCTTATTATTGCACCAACAAAAATCCAATGTAATAAAAATAGACTACATCGGGAACTGAAAGGCACTAACTGTATCTGAGAACTCTATAGGTAAGCCCAAAGAGAAGAGGGGAGAAAAACACAAGGATACTGGGAAAGTTTGAAGCCTCTGGTACCTAAAACTTCAAGAAACATTAAATACAGCCAACTCTTAGCCAGATTAGCATAAATCCTGACACTACATTCTTATGGGGTTCCTATTGCCCAATACAATATGTCCAACTTTCAACAACACAGTACAAAACATACCAAAAGACAACTGAAACTAGCATGTTTGAGAAAGGTAGCTATTATCTCCCTTTTCTGATTTCTCAAATCAGGCAACATCTCAGTTTTGGTTTGGTGAGATGACACTTTAGCATGAGTGACTCCATTTGGGTTTTTTGTCTGGTCTGTTGAGACATAGTACAGGAGCTTAGTCCAAAACATTGCCCTTCTATAATTTTTTATTTAACAGAGTTCCAATGAGGAAAGTAGACAATATCCAAGAATAGACAGGTAAAGTAGGCAGAGAGATGGATGTTCCAAGAAGGAATTGCAAGGAAATATTATAAATCAAACGTTATAACAGAAATTTAAAAATGTCTTTAATGAACTCACCAGTAGACTCAACACAGCCAAGGAAAGATATAGAGGAAATATTTGAAGGAATTGTGTATACTAAATTTCCAAAATCAGTGATAGACAACCACAGATTCAGGAAAGTCTGAGAACATGAAGCAGTATAAATACTAAAAATAAAACAAAACAAACAAAATAAACAACATAGGCATATCTTATTTAAACTGCAGAAAACCAAAGACAATGTGAAACCTTAAAAGAATACAGAGGAGAGGTTGGGGAGGAGCTCCCTTAGAGAGACAAAGAGAAGAATAAAAACAGACTTTTCAGAATCCATGCATAAAAAAAGAGAATGAAGCAAACTTTTAAGGTGTCTAAAGATTAAAAACCACCAACATAAAGTTCTATATCCACAATTATTCTACAAGAGTGAAAGAGAAATAAAGATTTTCTCAGACAGACCTTAAACTGAAGAAATTCACAGACAATAAATTTGCCCTTTTAGAAATGTTAAGAGAATTTCCTCAGATGTAAGGAAAATGATAGAGGTCAGAAGCTAAGAAACACTGAGAATGCATAAATGAAGGTAAAATAAAATATATCTAGAAGAAACATCTAAAATTATAACCTAACCTTCCACATTAAGAAAATAAAGGAGAGCAAAATAATCCCAAAGCAAGCAGAAAAAATAAATTATAAAAGCTACATCAGAAATCGATGAAACCAATAAGTGGGTGCACAGTTCAAGAGAGACAAATATTAAAAACTGAATTGTTTTCTTATATACTAGAATAAATATTACAATTTAAAGTGAAATAAAACATAAAGCAATTTATAATCATATATATGAAGAAATAGGCATAAATTTAACAAAATATGTGCAGGGTTTCTTTGCATAAAACAAAGATGAAAGAATTCAAAGAAGATGTAAATAAATGGTGAGATATTTCATGTTCATGGATTGGAAAACATAATATCGCCAAAATATTGACTCTTCCCAACTTGACTTACATTCTCAATGCAATGTCAATCAAAATACCAGAAAGTTATTCTGCAGATATCAGCAAAATTCTTTTAAATTTATATGGTAAAGCAAAGGACATAGAACAACAAAAATAATAGTGGAGAAGAACAACCATGTTGAGGGACATGCACTACCCGTTTCAAGGCTTATTATAAAGCTACCTCAAGACATATGGTTTTGGAGAAAGAATAGACAAATCAGTAAATGAAATAGACAAATCGATAAATATAATAGAGATTTCAGAAATAGTGAAAGGCAATTTAGTGAAAAAAGATAAATATTTCAATAATGTTATTGGAGAAATTCAACATCCATATGCAAAAAAAAAATGAACCTAGGCACACGTCTTTCATCTTACACAAAAAAGGAACTAACTATGGATAATATACCTAAATGCAAATGCAAAATTACATCACTTGTAACAGAAAACATAAAAGGAAATTCAAGTGACCTAAGATTTGGTAACAAGTTTTTAGATATTACATCAGAAACATAATCAGTGAGAGAAAACATTGAAAATTGGATTGAATTGAAATTAAAACTTTTACTGTGGAGAAAACTACTAAGAAAAGACAAGCCACAAACAGAAAATATTTTCAAAATTGTATCTGATAAAGTACTTGTATCCAAAATATACAAATAACTCTTAAAACTCAATATTAGCAAAACAAACAATCCATTTTTTAAATGAGGAGAAAAAAATCCCAGATACATCAGAAAATAAGATAGATGGGAAATAAGTATATAAAGAATTTCTCAGCATTATTTGTCAGATAAACTAGAAATTAACACAATAGAAAGACAGCACTACATACCTATTAGACTATGACCAAAATCTATAAAACTGACAATACTAATTTCTAGTAAGGATACGTAGCAACAGAAACTTCCATGCATTGCTACTGGTAATAAAAAAATGGTGCAGCCAATTGAAAAGACTATCTGTTTCTTACAAAGTTAGACATGATCTTACCATACAATCTAGCACTCACTCTTTTAGGTACTTACTCAGTGACTTGAAAGCATATTCACACAACATTGTGCACACAAATGTTAATAGCAACTGTATTCATAATCAGCTCAAACTAAATAAAACCAAAATGACTTTTAGCATGTGTGAAGTTAAACCAAATGAGGTAACCCTAAAATTGAATACTATTCAGTCATAAACAGGAATGAGCTATCAAACCACATGAAGGCGTGGATGAATCTTAAAATCCTATTGCTAACTATAAGAAGTCAGTGTAAAAAGGCTACATTTTGTATGATTTCATTGACATAACATCTGGGAAATATAAAATATGGAGTCAGGAGAAGATCAGTGTCTGCTAATTGATAAGAAGTGTTTACAGAAGATGTTTTAGGGTGGTGAAATGATTCAATATTATACTGTAACAGTGGGCACATGACACTGTGTATTTATCAAAATCCTTACAACTTTGAATAAAGAATGAAACATATGCATATTTCAAAAACATTCAGTGGATCCAGAAGGTAATGCAGAAGTTGACAAAATAATATAACTTTATTATACATGTATAAAATAACCTCACTGAAGGAGGTTCTGACCTGGGTATCTCTGTAAATGTGTCAAGTCTGTAAAACTAAAGGCAAAAACACTGGAATCTGGTTGATAAGACTGTTTCCCACATGGGTATGGGTTAACTATTCAGATACTGCTATCAATATGTAAGGGAACTGAATAATTAAGTAAATGGAAGGCAGATGAATGAGGCCAGATTCCTCATTGTTGGAGTGAGACTTAAAATCATCCAGAGGAGGAGGCAAGAATGATCCACATGGCAACAGATTCAACTTAGACACCCCTGAGTGGATTTCTGTTATATATTAGAATATTTATGAATGTGGGTTAGCTTCTTCATGAACTAAGAGAACCTAGAAACAACTACACCATAGTATCAATGAATACCACTAACTCCCAGAACTTGGAGTCTAATACAATTTTTTCCAATAAAAGACAGCAGGGCTCCTTGGGAAAATGGCTGCTCCTAGTATTGGGGCAGGAAATACAAAAGATGATCCTAGAGCATCTTGTAATGCCATAGTATAAGGAAGTGCTCAAAAGAAATTCACAATCACAGGAACATAGCCCAGAGACACAGGGGAAACTCAAAGAACTCCTATGACCAAAACTGGAACTATATGAATAATGAAGTAGTTGAGATAGCAGTGTACTATAATACAAAGTGGAAAATAAATATCTATGAATTCGTACTAATATAGTCATAGCATACATAAATAATTAAGGGAGAATACACCAGTTTCTCATGCAGAAGGGTTCTGAATAATTTATGTAGGTTCTCCACCCTTAAGAAGTGGAGCTTAACTTCCCACTTTGTAAATGTGGGCTACAATGTAGTGACTTCCTTCTAAAGATTATAGTACAAAAACGAGGCATAAAAGAACAACTTTATAGTGAAGAAATCTGACAAACACTATCTCAGCCAAATGATCAAATTTAACATCCACTTTGTTAAGTCATATTGATAACATGTCCCCTTATATGATGTGATGAGAATGGCACCTTAATTCTATTGCTTTTTCCACATACCAGTAACCTGAGTCTAATCACAAGAGAAGTATCAGGCAAACCCATTTAAGAGACTGATGTGGTTTGGCTCTGTGTCCCCACCCAAATCTCACCTTGAATTGTAATAATCCCCACGTGTCATGGGAGGGACCTAGTGGGAGGTAACTGAATTATGGGGACAGGTTTTCCCTGTGCTGTTCTCATGACAGTGAATAAATCTCATGAGATCTGATGTTTTTATAAAGGGGAGTTTCCCCTCTTGCCTGCCACCATTTAAGATGTTCCTTTGCTCTTCCTTCATCTTCTGCCATGATTGTGAGGTCTTCCTGTCCATATGGAACTGTGAGTCCATTAAGCCTCTTTCCTTTATAAATTACCCAGTCTTTGCTATGTCTTTATTAGCAACATAAGGATGGACTACAGAAATATTTTACAAAATGCCTGAGTAGTACTTCTCAAAACTGCCGTAGTCATCAAAAATAAGAAAAGTCTGAGAAATTGTCATAGCCAAGAGGAGTCTAGCAAAAGATGAAAAATAAATGTAATGTGATATCCTGGATGAGATCTTGAGACAAAAGGATATTAAATAAAACTAAGGAAACCTGAATAAAATATTGGCTTGAGTTAATAATATTAATATTGATCCATTAATTGTGGCACATGTGCCAAAGGAAGTAAGAGGCTGTTAATAAGTGATACTAGGTATGGATTGTATGGAAACTCTTGTGTGTGTGCTATTTTCTCAATTTTTTTGCAAACCTAAAACTTGTCTATAAACGATATTTAAAGATCCATAAAGAAAATTGCAAAAGAAAATGTTGATAAATTTGACTGAATAATAGTAGAAATACATGTGCATAGACCAAAAAACAAATGGAATAAAAGCATACATAACTGAAGGAAAATACATTGACAAAATATGCTACCATTTTTCTTTTTTTTAAATTTTTTTATTATACTTTAAGTTCTAGGGTACATGTGCATAACGTGCAGGTTTGTTACATATGTATACTTATGCCATGTTGGTGTGCTGCACCCATCAACTCGTCAGCACCCATCAATTCATCATTTATATCATGTATAACTCCCCAATGCAATCCCTCCCTCCTCCCCCCTCCCCATGATAGGCCCCAGTGTGTGATGTTCCCCTTCCCGAGTCCAAGTGATCTCATTGTTCAGTTCCCACCTATGAGTGAGAACATGCGGTGTTTGGTTTTCTGTTCTTGTGATAGTTTGCTAAGAATGATGGTTTCCAGCTGCATCCATGTCCCTACAAAGGACGCAAACTCATCCTTTTTTATGGCTGCATAGTATTCCATGGTGTATATGTGCCACATTTTCTTAATCCAGTCTGTCACAGATGGACATTTGGGTTGATTCCAAGTCTTTGCTATTGTGAATAGTGCCGCAATAAACATACGTGTACATGTGTCTTTGTAGTAGAATAATTTATAATCCTTTGGGTATATACCCAGTAGTGGGATGGCTGGGTCATATGGTACATCTAGTTCTAGATCCTTGAGGAATTGCCATACTGTTTTCCATAATGGTTGAACTAGTTTACAATCCCACCAACAGTGTAAAAGTGTTCCTATTTCTCCACATCCTCTCCAACACCTGTTGTTTCCTGACTTTTTAATGATTGCCATTCTAACTGGTGTGAGATGGTATCTCATTGTGGTTTTGATTTGCATTTCTCTGATGGCGAGTGATGATGAGCATTTTTTCATGTGTCTGTTGGCTGTATGAATGTCTTCTTAAAATAATCAACATTGTTTTAAAATTACTATGAGATTATATAGATATCTACATAAACTGAGACAAAGTGTCTGAAAATAAATGTAAAAATATAAATTAAAAGCTTTAATTATATTCATACATTTACCTAAGTATTCTATTTTAAAATGTCTGACCAAAAATTCTGACACTGTGTCATTATTTTATCACTATTGATAATAAGGATTATTTTAGGAAATTCCACTAAATTTGTATGATGGAGTACTATACCTACTAAATTGCCTGAAAATAATTCTTTATGGCAAAGGGAGAAGCTAATTACACAAATGACTATGGTAAGAGTGATAGATATCAAATGATCCCAAATAAGTATAAACAAAGGACAACAAAATACGTACAGCCTTATTTCAACATGGATTTTCTTGGGATGTTTGAATTGTGATTGATGATTGTTTTCTCATTTATCATTTCTTGCTCTGAAACCAATTATCTTTTTTTTTTTGTAATAAGGGGGGAAAAGGTAGTGAATGTAAATATTCTAATCTTGAGTTGAAAGCCCCAGGCCATCCTTTATTAATAACAGATTGTGTCGATAAAATTTTCAGCAGAACCTTTGTCTTAAGATGATTTACTTTTCTCCTAAAAGATCAGCTATCCTGACAGAATACAAAATTTATTGCAAATTCCAATGGTCAATCCAACCAGACCTCTGAAGTAAATAACAATTTGTCTCTATCATCTCTTCACTCTTCCCTGATCATTGTGTTATCTCTGTTAACTGTAGTTTCCCTGTGCCCCCAAGGACCCAGGCAGCTTCCTTCCAAACCCACAAACTCTAGATCATACAAGCACGCATCTGGGATAGGATTTGCAATAAGTATAGAAAAAATGGTGAAGTCCATTTGGATGAATAATAGTATAATGCCATGAAATTGGAAAGATATTCAAGAATTAGAGACAGTGCTGGACTTTGACCTGAGTCTTTAGTGGAAAGCACAGTTGGGAAGTTGGTTTGAGAGAAGTTGGTTTGAGAGAAAGTGTGTGTCAAGGGTGAGTCTGCGATATTTTTTAGGATACTCAAGTCTTGGGAATTCATTTCTCAACAATAAATTATTCAGTGCATACCACATGCAATACTCTTCTGGGCACTGGAAATTAACTAGTTCAGGTACTTAAGATAGACCAAAACAAAATAAATACGGTGACAAATACATAGAAATATTTGTAGATGGAATAAGTTTTAAAAAGTTATAGTAAGTATATACTTTGTAAACTAAAAGTAAGGAACAAAAGAAAAAATATTGAAAACGAAAGAGAAGGTAGTAACCACTGAAAGGAAATTTCACTAGAGAAATGTATTAGTCTGGGTGGGTACGGTGACTCATGCCTGTAATACCAGCACTTTGGGAAGCTGAGGCAGGCAGATCACTTGAGGCCAGGAGTTTGAGACTGGCCTGGCCAACCAACATGGTGAATTTCCATCTGTACTAAAAATACACAAATTAGCAGGGCATGGTGGCGAGTGCCTGTAATCCTAGCTACCCCGGTGCTGAAGCAGGAGAATCACTTGAACCTGGGTTGCAGTGAGCCAAGATCATGCCAGAGCACTGCAGTCTGGGTGACAGAATGAGAACTCATCTCAATAAATAAATAAATAAACACAAAGAACTGTATTAGTCCATTTTTACGTTGCTATACAGAAATACCTGAAGCTGGGTAATTTATAAAGAAAAGCCACTGTATTTGGCGCATGGTTCTGCAGACTGTACAAAAAGCACAGTGCTGGCATCTGCTTTTGGTGAGGGTTTAGGAATCTTATAATCTTGGGAGGCGAAGGGGGATCTGATGCATCATATGGCCAGAGCCAGAGCGGGAGAGAAGGGGTGGGTCTCAGGCTATATAAACTAACTGTGTGGGAACTCACTTATCACCAAGGGACACTCAGTCATTCATGGGGGATATGTCCCTGTCATCCAATACCTCCCACTAGGTCCCACCTCCAAATTTGGAGGTCACATTTCCACAAGAGATTTGGAGGCAACAAACATCCAAACCATATCAAGAAGGATGTGGTCCGTGACAAGCTGCTAGATGTTTAACAATGAGAGTAGGCTTTGAAGTTCAGATTTTAACATGTCGTAGTTGATGACTTTAAATATGAAACAATTAGCAGCATGCCTGGCACAGTGGGCGACTGGTGAAGGGTAACACAATGACCTAGACGCCTAGGAGCCATCCTGTGGGGAGCAAAGTTGGTTAGCTATATTTACTTATTTGATGCACACTGGTTACTGGTTGTCCCCACTTCCTTTTCCAGAATTAAAAAAGTTATACTTCCAATTATCTATTTGATTAGTGTTGTTGTCTCCTTCATTTTTTTCATTTTCCCAATGTCTGTTCCTCCTCAAACATCATCATCTCCAACTTGGTCATCTTGGCTGAAGGGGTTCTCCTCATCTTGAGAGATAATCTTCAGGGCCTTGGGACAGGAACGCACTTTGAGAAAGCTGGTGTTCTCTTAATAAACTTCTCTCCTAGCTCAGCTAAGAATTTCTTGTTCCTAATATTGTCTTCTATTTCCAGTGTGAAGATCAATCTCCTTGGCAGGAAAGACAGCAACCAAATAGGATTTTGAGCAGCTCTGCTTTCCTACAGTCTGTTGGTTAGTGCTGCACTTGTAGTTCCACCTGGAAATAGAGACTGTAGCCAGGTGTACAGACTCTGGGGTCAGGCTGCCCGTAAGAAATTGGCAGCACTGCTGCTGAGAAGTTGTCCAACCTTAGGCACATTACTTAAAATTTTTGTGCCTTCGTTTTTACCTAATACAAAACAGGAATGATAGTATCATTACTGGCTATCTAGAGTTTTAAAAATCAAGTTTAAAAGCATCCAGATGTAAGATCATTTATATGTAATCTCAAATATTGTTACATTCTGGTTTCCCTAAGTCACTTTCATTTTGTTTACCATGGATTTTGAAAATGTATTAATTGATACACTATCAGTAAGATATTATGTTGCATAGGTGGTCAAGCCATCGTTTATATGTTAAGAATTACCTTGATACCTGCTGAATGATTAGGGAAATTACTTTTATTCATTGTGCCTTCATTTCTTCACCTTAAAAATGAAGTTTAGAATTCTGAAAATACTGCTACATATGCTGCATAGTTTTACAAAGACACAAAATACCACATACAAAGTGCTCATCACATTGTATACTATATATAAAGTACACAGATATTAGCAAATGTTACCTGCAAAAAATATTTACTTGGGCGACCCATCCTTAAAATCATTCTTTGGCATCTTCTGATTCTTGCAATTTTCATGTCTTTTATTTTCCTGAAAGCAAAGGACTGTTGTACAGAAATAAAAATTGACACAACTAGAAATATTGAACTCATAAGAGTTGCAAGTTTAATAGAGGGGAAGACATGGGTTTTCATGGAAATTTATAGGCTAATTTTGCAACAAAAGAGTTTGAATAAGTATAGAGCTCTTCAATATTAATGAAAATTTTGTTTATTTTTCTTTCATTATTATACTATACATTATCATTCAAACTCAATAATAATTCATTTAAATGGATGCTTTGCAGTTGATAAATATATTTAAGTAATAAGACACAAAGAAAAGTTATGCAATGTATAAAGAAGACATTTAAAATTAACATCATAAAATATAACAAAATAGTAAAAATATTAATTCAAAAAATCTTTTATGTCCTGCATTAATATATCTGTAAAACAGTTGAAGGTGAAGGGAAAAAGGCCATTCCTTTATTTATATTTCCATTGTAGATTTGATGGACATAGAAATTTAGGAACAGTATCCTCACTTAATGTGGCAAGTGTTTTGAATAATCAGAAAAGCATTTAAAGAGATTTTCATATTGACGCATGTAGAGAAGCATGGATTGAAATGAGGAGACATAAACAACAAGCTGGGGAATTATTTGGCAAAGGAGAGCATCTCAGTTCTTCGTGAGGGTTCTGACAATTCTGTTGATGAACTGCTCCTTTGGAGTGTGTAGGCTACTCTCCAGGAAGGAGTTTAGCACTTAGAAGACACATTAATCATTAAAGTTTATTGAAGTAACCTACTCCTTCACTTAGCAACATCTCTTTCCTGGATATATTGTGCAGAATGGACAAGCTGCCGGACTTATGGCCTTGTGTGTTGACACATCAAATGTGGGATAGATTTAAAGGGAAGCTATTTCACAGCAGGATAAATGAGGAGAGAGAATGACAATAGGAACTCTTTACTAAGATTTATTATATGCTAATTCCCACAATAAAAACATGGCTGATCTTATTTAATTCTTCCTTACTTCTGTGAAATGTGCCCAATTAAAGATGAAGAACTGAGTCTATGAAGACCTTGTAATGGCACCCACCACGTAGCTAGTGAGACGGAGCTTCAGACAAATGCCCATAAACATGTTAGTGTATTATATTTTACTATAAGGATTTTACATTTTATGCAAATTGTTTACAAATTATCCTCTGAAAATTCTTTAAATACCTAATCTATCTATCACTATTTTCAAGTATATACGTATAACCTATCTATCACTGTAGGTTATTTTATATTTTATATGTATTTAATATTTATGTGTATCTACTTGAAAATAGTGATAGGTTATATTTGTAAGTATATACATACTTTTCTGCAACATAATCCCAGATTTGGGGTCATAAATCACGTTTCCCTTCTTATTCAATGTGATTTGAGTTTAACAGATACACCTGTGCTGAGGGTAATGGGTGTGATTCAGCCAGGGAAATGAGAGGACAAGCTTCCTCTGTTCTCAGGGATCATTTAGATATGGGCACAATTCTCAATTATAAATAAGATAAAACATGGAAATGGCACTATATCTGTTGGAATGAAACATGCTCTATTTTCTCCTGCACCTTTTTTTCTGCATTGTTTAAAATGTATTAATCTGTATTTCTAAAACTTTGCACTGTAGTCCATGAGGAACAGAAAGCTGGTGCTGAGATTTTTATTAAAGAGAAACACTAGGTTGTGGAGAAACATTAGAAGAACTCATTTTCTTGTTCAATCACCTAATCACTGTGAATATCATCAATAAAAGAGATGGTGACACTGAATTTCTCTGTGCTTTTCTGGTCCTCAAAGTGAGACTCAAAGCTCGGTTCTTTGCACACATTTCCAGCACCATTCTACTGTTAGTGCACAGCAGTCATTGTGGGACCCCCTTTGACTTGTCTCTTCTCTTTGATCTTCTGTTTCATGTTCCCCATATGCTCTTTCTTTCAGTGGCACATACGCTTCAGTGGCATCCTGAGACATGGTGTAAGGTAACTGCATTTCTGGAGAACTTGCCAATGTAAACATATCTCTATTCCACCCCCACTTGACTCATGCTGGTGGACATATAATTGTAGGTAGGAAATCATCTTTCTTCAGCATTTTGAAAGCATTGCCTTACTGTCTTCTAGCTCTCATGCTGCTGTTGACAAGTCTCATATTTTTCTGTTCTGTGGAAACTTATCAGATCTCTTTGTCCCAGGGATCATACAATTTCTTAAAGGCACACCTTCCTTTAGGTCTATTTAGAACTCCATTTTGTACAATTTGTGGACCCTTTCAACCTTCCTGTTTATGACCTTAAATTCTGGGACATTATTTTGAATTGTTCATTGTAACATTTTTAAATTTTGTTTCTTTCTGGAACTTCCATTATTTGACTGTTGATGGTCATTGCTTATCCTTTCATTCTTAGAAAAAAAAATCTAATTCTTCTTTACCATTTCTGTAGCTCTTTGCTTTATTTTCCAGAGTATTTTATCAATCTTATCTTCCAAATCTTCTTTTGATTCTATATTTACTTTATTATTAATGATGTTTTAGAAAATTATTCAATAGTTCTTTTGTTCTTAAGTGTTAACTTTAAAAAATCTTGTTATTATTGATAGTTTCCAAAACTGTCTTCTCTTTGTAGTTTTTTATTTCCTTAATGTCACGATTTTTTTCACTTCTTTACACCCCATCTTCCAAAAAAGAGACTACGCTAATATAACTGGCAAAACTTAATGTCTTCTCCTGAGTTAAGGGTAAGCAACTGAAAAGCTGACATAATGTTCTGAACATATGGACAATGTGATGGCTTCTGTCTCTGAACTTCACATAGGGTGACTGAGGAGGCTCTTCTGTTGGGGAATCTTTGTTTCTCTTGGACAAGGCTGAGTTCTCTCGAGAAGTGTGTTTCAGTCTAATGTGGATAGCAGAATCTAATTTCCATTGTTTTGGAACTTGAGTGGTAAGAAGGTGCCGGGTTACAACACTTAGCACACATGTGGACACGTGATCCTCTTGGTTTATGTGTGGTACCTTGGCCTCATATGTGCCTAGGGCACAAGTAGAGAGACCATCTGTATTATCTTCTTTATAGAAAACTCCAAATGTTTATTGCAGGGGAAAGGACAGTCATCAAGCAGCATGGAAGAGTTAAGGTTTTTTGTGATCTTCTCAAACAGCTTTCACCTTTTCCTCCTTATTTTAGGTTATTGGTGCTTCTATCTTGAGTGCCTTAATTATTCTAGGGGAATATAATGATTGTCAACTAACCTCTGATAGTGATAGTTTAGGACTACTAAACTAGTTAGGACCTATCTATCTGTCTCCCAGATAAAAGGTGTTATCTTCTCTCCAGCAGTTGTGTCCTCTCCTGCTCTCTCCTCTATTGCTGCTGTAGACACCCCTCAAGATTCACATACTAAAGTCCTAACCGTCAAGATGACTGTATTTAGAGATAGATAGGGTCTTGGGAGGTAATCAAGGATAAAAGAGGTCATAAATTGTGGAACCCTAATCTGACAGGACTTGTAGAGTTGTAAGAAGAGTAAGAGACACCAGAGCTTCCTCTCTCTGCCACATGAGGACACAGCAAGATGACAGCCATCTGTAAACCAAGGACAGCCCTTAACAAACACCAACCCTGCAGACAGCTTGATCTTGGACTTTCAGTCTCCCAGTATGAAAAAATAAATTTATGTTATTTAAGCTACCCAGTTTACAGTATGTTATTATGGAAGACTAAGAAAACTGAAACAGTGGCGTTATGATGTTTTATAAAAATATATACTTATTATATACTTATTTGTAAAATACACAAACCATGTATATGTTTGTAAAATACAAAACCTGTATAATAGTAGATGATATATATTCATAATTATTATATATAACACTATAATATAAGTAGTGTTAATTTTTTAGCTCCCCTGAATTTCTTCTACCCTGTATTTTGCTTCTCTCTTCAAGTGAGGTCTACCATAAATACCTATTATGTGATAGATAGATGTATATTTACTAACTATGGTGAGAGTTTGGGAAGAAATGAGACCAGATATCTGTATTCAAAGTGATGTATTAATCTAGATCTCATAAATACATTTGATTAAACCTTTGTATGTTGAGATATTGTTGGGGTGTGTTTTAAATGTATTTTTAATTGATTATGCTGTTTGATTTTATCAGGTGCTTAGATTGCAGTGATTGAATTGAAGCTCTAAAAATTTATTAAGAGATTGAATTTGACTATATTTAAGCAAATGTTGAAAAGAAAATAGCAACTAAATTTTACTGAAGAAAATAGCAACTAAATTTTACCGAGTAACTATTGTGACTGATACCATTAACATATAGATGCAGCATGTCAGCATTCTAATTACCTAAGTGGTATTTAACACATAATAGATGCTCAACAAATATTTCTGAAATTTAGATTGTGAAAAATGAATAAGGGTAGATGCTGCATTCAGATAGACCCAAAACTGGTCCCTCAATTCTTCCCCTTTACCATGACTTTCCTGGCTGTAATCACAGTTATTTTATTGCCTTTTGATGAACTTTCCAGCTTTTCTCTAGCTTTGCACTGGTTTTGCTGGGGGTATGGTATGGTCAAGTGAAGGCAATTTTTATATCCCCTTGTGAGTTACTTTTGCTCACACACTTACAAAAATCTAGCCAATATTTGAAAGCTAATATCTAGATACATTTCTTTTTTCTTGATCGCTCTTTCTCCTTACTACAGGATGGAAGCTGATTACTTGCAGTTCCAAATGACTCATTTTCTATTAAAAGTCAGATAGTCTAATTGTGTGAACTAGGACAAGTTAGTCAGCATCTCTGAAACTCAAGTTCTTTCTCTGTAAATATGCACGATTAGATATGTCATACAGGACATTGAGAGGATTAATGAAAATGACATTTAAGAATATATTTTAAGGATTAGTCACCCAATAGGATCTTCATTTGTTATTCTGGAAGTAATGACAGGCATGTTTCTTTTTTTCTTAAACTTTCTGAAAAATATTGCAATTCTATGCAGTGCTCCACTGATAATTTAATGTATTACTCCGAGTTTCTTCTACCTGTATTTTGCTTTCTCTTCAAGTGAGGTGTCTTGCTCATTGCACTGGGAAACATTTGGGTATCAGG
This sequence comes from Rhinopithecus bieti, assembly GCF_001698545.2. Lineage (NCBI taxonomy): Eukaryota > Metazoa > Chordata > Mammalia > Primates > Cercopithecidae > Rhinopithecus > Rhinopithecus bieti. The sequence goes on from NW_016804488.1 coordinate 1,888,925, forward strand.
ACAAAAAGAAGCAACGGAGTTCATAAAACCTTTGTCATCAAAGGCAAGAGCTTCCTGAATGGATTAAGTCCACTGTACCTGGAAGTATCAGGAGGAAAGGGAGTCTTGAATTCCCTCATGTGTGTGATTGTGTGTATGTTTCTGTGGTGTGTGCACACGTGTTTATTGGTGGTGGTGACATTTTTATAAGACTGAGGACAAGCAGATTTTCCTCTTTCTAGTGAATTTGGAAGTGTATTTCCTTGATTTACCTCCAGGAAGAAGTAGATCCTAAGGCTACTTAGTGCTCACTTCACTTGGGAATCTGTGCATGCCCCTCTGCCTCTTGTTTGCCCCCTTAGCTTTGCACACACTTCTGTAAGTGACACTTTTCCTCATCCTTTTTCATCTTCTTCATTACAGTAAGGCAATAACGATGGTTTTTGTGGGAGTGTGGTACAACCAAGTGTTTTCCCCCAATTACGTATTTTTTCTCATTTTCCAAATACTACTTAAGCCATAGGGATTATTATATGGCCCTATGAAGTGGAGAGGTCTAAAAATTATTTAAAATTGAATATATGACCAAACCATCAAAATGAGAGGTTAAAATTAGTTTTCAAACGGGTTGAAAAAAAACAAAGTTGTGTTTGTATAAATAGATTTGTAATTTCAATTCTACATCCACACCATACATAGAAGAATTTAAATAGCATAAGAGCATTATAACCATTAAACAAACAAAAAGTACATTCATAGTACCTAGTACAATACCTTAGGCATATTATTTGCCAAGTAAATAGCAGCTGTTCTTCTTAGATTTTTATCTTGTATAGTAAGTCCTCACCTAACCTCATAAAGAAGTTCTCGGAAATTGTGACTTTAAGTGAAACAATGTAGGGTACAAGGAAAGCAGTCTTACCATAGGTTAATTGATATAAACAAGAGTTAAGTCATATGGCATACAGTACATTGTATGGTATATAGTACATTGTTTCACTTCACAGTATGCAGCTTCCAAGAACCTATCAACAAAATTAAGTGAGGATTTACTGTATTGTGATATACAATTGTACAAATAATTTTTTGTCTGTATTAGGAAAGAAGATAGTGGGTTGTATCCACTTGCTTAACTGAGAAAGTTACATGGAAGCGGTTCCAGGAGCCAGATACAGGTTGAGGCAATGGTAAATGTGTTCTCTCCCTTGCTTTGATTCTGAAGTGATAAAGAGCCGGAAGTCAGGTGTTCAGTTGTATTAGTCTTTATTTGGATGGTTACAGTTTTGATTATTATATATCTTCAATGTTAAATTGAGTCATCTTGCAGAACTATTTAGAATAGTTTTCTTGATATTGCCTCAAGTATATGTGTATACTGATTCATGTATGATGTGGTATACGATGTGAAATAATAATACTAGCTGTGCTATGAGGCAGCAGGTAATAACAGGGATGGTGGGTTTTGTTGCATAAGAGGAAGATGATCACGTGATATGCTCTGAATAGCACGACTGAATTTAACTCTGTATTAGTGTGGGAGAGAGCTGGCTCACCTCTCCAGGCCTCTGTTATCTGTAACAGTGTAATAACAATACTTTCCATAGAAGCTAACTCCCTGACAAGGTCACTGCCTTTTCTCAGTGAGGGCTTTTGAGTTCTGTATGATTTTCAAAATGAAAACTGTGAGTGAGAAATCCACCACTAAGATGCCCATCCAAGATGCACTTAAATAATGCAGTTTTTAACCATAAGTTATTGAGAAACCAATTCAATATTGTAATAATAATCTTAACTCAGTAAGTGAAAGTGTCTTTCAGCCACAAAATAATTCCTTTCCTTGACAAAGCCTTTTCATGGAGTTGCCTGACAAACTCAAGCGGTTCACTGGCGATCACATCTCCAGTCGACCTCAGGATGTACACACTCCATTCTCTTTGAATGCTGAACGAATTGACTGATTGCGGTAGGTCATCTGACCAAGAAGTGATTAAGAAATCACTTCTACATTAAAGACAGTGATGACTTCCAAATACTGAAGGCGGAAAAAAAGTGTACTGTTTTCTTTGTCACATCTGAGAAAAGATGCACAAAGAAACAGTTGTTTAATATTGGATGAGTCACACTGTATGCAGATAAAGGGTGCTCCTCAACTAGTGGTGCCTGTGAGGAACAAACTTGTCCAAACCCAAAGAATGGACTTAGACACCTGGAGAATGGTGAAAGTGAGACTTTAAATGATGGTCTTGCAAGATCAAGTGTCTGATAGGCAGGCACACCCAGCACAGTTTCAGCAAGCAATTTATCCCCTAATGCACAGGTCCCTCCCCTGGTTCCTTATAGACTCAGTACTATGGGGTTACAATCTTTCTGGACATTACCTACTGATTGTTGGATAGAGGCTTTAGGTGATTTTTTAGGGTTGTCTTGTTCTTTTTTTTTTTTCTTTTCTTTTCTTTTTTTTTTTTTTGCAGCCCACAATGCATTGCAATCGTAGTTAGCTCAAGAGTTATTTTAAATATTTGACTTATGATCTAAGTAACTGGGCAGGCTGATAAGAACAGAAAAGTGAGCTATTTTCAGGCTAGTAAACTTTTATCTTTGACCAAACTTCTTTGGTTCAGGTGAAGGCAACTAAGAGGGGGCTGAAAGACAGAGGCTGAAAAGCAAGCACCGGCTGTCCAAGCAGGGGCCTCGCATATCCTGTTTCCTCTGTAGTTGGCTAATCTAAGCTGATTCAAGGCACTTTGTCCTGGAAATGGACCACTGTATACATTATTTCCTTCAATGTCCAACCAGAAGCAGGAGGAATACACTCTACACTCTTTGTAGACAGCATTCCCACAGCAGTCAGAAGATTGGGCTAGGTGATGTCTGCAGTCTGCAACACTTGCAAGTCTGTGTGATTCTGAAACAGGAGATCTACTTAGATGTAATATTGCATTGACCCTGACATATGCATTCTCTAATTAAAAATTAATTTTATCTATTATATTAAAATACAAATTGAGTTGAAAATGAAACAACAAAACAGAGCATGTAATTTTATTTTCTCTAGTGGTCTGTGAACACCTCTTCTGAAGTTAGACTGTCTGAACTACCAGCAATTTTTTTAACTTTCTGACCTTCAATTTTATTTTCCCTTATCTGTGAAATAAGGATAATTCTCATATATTCTCCTCAAGGTTGTTGTGAAGATCAAATGTCAGAGTCTTTATCAGCACTTGAAGGCAGTGATGATATATACTAAGGTGAATCATTATTCTCTTCAATAAATTATAAACATCTACAAAACTGATGATGACATAAATGCAAAAAAAGGTTTTGGAGTGATTTTGATGAGAGAAATGATATAATGCTGGTGAGGTATTAGGTGGGAGAAAGTTAAGAGAGCTGGGAGATTAAAGTAGACTCAGATTCATGCACCAAAGATGAGAACTTGAATGATCATGAGCTAACATGGAGTCCAGAATGTGACTGCGAATAAAGAGGATGGGGAAGTCCAGGAAAAAGAAGAGCTGACCGAATGGCCCCAGCTAAATTTAATGAATACATTGGCTTCAGACAATAATGTCCAAGCATAGCCCTGTCTTCTCTTAGGGAATTCAAGGTCAAGTCTCTCAGTAATTTCTGTAAGGGAATTGCTTTTACAGATAATTTGATAACACTAGGACATAGGCTATAGGAACATGATGGATTAATTTTATTAAGCCCCAAGAAGGTTATGCATTTTATGATGAGATTTTCAAATACTTGAGATTTTTAATACATACTCTATGTGCAAGAAATCATCATAACTTAGCATCATAATAATTATGTGACCAAAAAGTGAAAAACAGGTTTGTCATCTAAATAGTAAGGATATTTACTCCAAATATCAGCAGAAACAACTATTAGGTGCAGATTATGAAGGTACATAATATGGCAAATGTGAGAAGATAGATGACAGGGGCTTAATCCTTTAAAGAAATACTGGAAAATCCAGGCAAAAAGCTTGGAGTCTACTAGTTTGACTCATAGAATTAAAAAATTAATATTAATAATTTTTGACAATTTATAAAACATGTTCACTATCACCGGTTTCCAAACCACTTTCACAAGCTGGGGAGAAAAATGTTTCCTTTACATGGTTAATTAAATTATTTGGCAAATTATATGCTCAAAACTTAAAACTAGGTCTTTTAAATCCAGATGATTTATCTATGTTATTCTCCACCTCCTGGGATGTTTTAAGTAACCTCCTAAAATATCTCTCTTTCCATTAGCTATCTCCTTAATCTATTCTTTCTTCTGTTTCCTGACTAATCTTCACCAATATACACCTCACTCTCATAGTCAAACACATTTATTTTGTTTAAAAAGAAAAAAAAGCCCAAACTCAATAGTTGAGACCAACTTCAAAAAGTAAAAGCATTTATTACTCTCTAGCATGAACTTCATAACATATGTCTCCAATTCAGGTAGAGTAGTCTCCTGATCATCCACTGAACAAAAGAAGACTTTTCAGGTACTGAGACTCCATGATTGCTGTTATTGACCCTCTCAAAATCTGAATGAACCAACGAGACCAGCTCAGCCTCATCTTCTCTGTGGAGTTATGCTGGAAATCCTGGCTAATTGTTCATTCCTTATACATGAAATATAGTTTCATTGTACTCTTGGGCATAGGCCAGACATAGGGGACATGAAAATAAGTTTTGTTTTTGTTGTTGTTAAGATTGATGAAAAGCCACTGAAATGTTTTAAACAAGGGAGTGTCTTGTTTGGTTATGCTGAATCATGGGTCACCAAGTTGAGCAGAAGGTAGCAATTATTGTCCACACAAGAAATGAACAGCTTGTGAAAGTGAATGCAATTCAATTTACTTCACAAAGCAGTAATACTTTCTTTAAATTTTGTATACTAATTTCCTTCAATAAAGTAATATTCAACTAAATTTTCTTTTTTAAAATAATCACCATAAGCATGTCAGGGTTAAACCCGATGATTGTTGGTAGTTACAGAAGCCAGTTCATGGAGACAGATGTTGATGAGTGTGTAAGAGAGTGGGACCAGCTGTAAGAAATTTGAAGTGCGGAACCCCAGTCAGGATACTGCAGGGGAAAAGTGAATACTGGTCCCTTTGTTGAGTTTGGTTAAGAGGCGGGATTTAAACTTCTTTTTGAGGGGCTAACATGATTGATTTTCTCAAAGACAGATCAGGACTCACCTCCTACTCAACATTAGTGATAGCAATGACAATAACAACAACACTAATAGTTCACATTTTTGAATCCTTACTCCCCTCTTCTAAGTGCTTCATGTAGAGCAACACCTCCTTTAATCCTCACATCAAACCTCAGCATTATTGTTAAGCCTGTTTTTCAAAGGAAGAGATCAAGGCAGAAGGAGGTTCAATAACTTGCCCAAAGCTACCCATTTAAGCAGCGGAATCCTTAATTTAGACCCTGTACCACTCTGCACTATTTCTTCTTAGTGTGTGTACTGCTACGGGAGTCTTTTACGGAACCTGAACTAGCCTCACTCCTTTGACCCATTTATAAAACAAACACAACAAGCAAACATAAAATTTCAGAGTAGTATTATCCTTGAAGAATGCATAGGAGAATTTTTTGAAGAAATAAATGTCTTTATTAAAAGCATATAATATGGAAGAAGGCTAGGAGATCACCATGTCTAACCTCATTTTACAGGTACCTAAATTTCCCAAGCTAAAGTCGTTGGCCCTTGCTTTGCACTCTCCATCCCTCTTACCTCATGCAGAGGCAGGAAGGAGGTCTGCTGGAGGACAAAGCTCCACTACAGGGCTTCTGCCTGGCCTTAAATTTTGTTTCCATAACATCCGGTCACCAAAAGCCACAGTTAGCCTTTTTGTCCAAGTGGCTTCAATTCCACAGCATTTGTAGCCACTTCCCCATTGTGTCATCATGTTTTGGGAGACTAAACTTATACCTGGGTTTACCCTTTGGGAGACAAACTCATTTGCAAATGCAGCCTGAGTGTTTGAGTTGTTGATTCCATACCTATATGCTTCTCTTCTAATAAATGGGTTCCGTGTATCTCTTTCTCTCTCTATCTCATACACACACACACACACAAGGGGCCTGCTCTGACTAAACAGTTTACCTAGAGGCTCAGTGCTCTCATCCAGCTGACTTGTATATTTCCTCCTGACTCTCAGTTCCATCTACCAAAATAAACAGAGCACACAGCATACTGTGTGTTAGAGTTTTTCTGCAATTCTTGCCAGGACAGGACCCAGACAAAAATAAGATGACAGCAGGGCCTATCATATCTTGGCTGAGAAAGTTTATCTGTTGCTATATATTTTAAAATTTCCTTTGCCATTTTCAAATAAAATTAAGAGTTGAAAAGGAAATTTCTGTATGCTTCTGTACCAGACTCTCCCTGGGGAAGAAATGCTATCAAGTTGTTTTTCACATGCATCACTATCTGAGAACAAAATCAGCAGGTGAAAAGAAGAAAGACTAGCAAAGAGTGTGAACCCTGGGGGTCATACAGAAGAAAATATCAGCGAATTTGGTGTAAAGAAGAAAAACCAGTGTCTTTCTTTACGAAGGCAAAGATCTTAGACTGCCTATCAGTACCAACCACTTTTAGCTATTTGCATATTACTCACCGTATGGTTAGCATTTACTGTTTGCAAGCTACCTACACAATCTCTCTGGCTTCTTACCAGAAATGTCAAAACTAGAAAGAGCATGTGGCATTAAGTATAATTTGAAAATGACAAAACAGTTGTAGGAAGGTTGAGATTTATGGCTATCAAAGATTTGTTTTTTTTGAATGAAATCTGAGCCTGTTTTCTGACAGGAAGAGGCTTAACTTGGTGAATTTTTCTCTTTGTCCTCTTTGAACTGTACCTTGCTTGTCTCTCATAGACACCATGGTTGGCTTATAATTTAGTGTCTCACATCAAAGTAGACTCATCTTTCTAGAGAGGCTGTTATGCCCTGGGAAAGTGAACTTTCCACTAGACTCCTAACAGTGGGAAAGAAATATTAGAAATCATAAAAATTACAATATCTCTAATCCCCTGATACATGATAGTTTTATGAAAATAAGATATTTTGGTTAATGTTACCTTTTAACTCAGAATCAGACATGGTTATTTATTGATTGACTTCCTTAATGTTTCCCTAAGAGAGAAACCTTTGCCACTTCTTTTTGGAGCTATCATCATAGATCCATAATTGGTCCTCCAGTTTCCAGATTCTCCCTCTGAGATCTGAATGAATTCTGTAGTGCTGCTGTATGGAATCATGCCACTTTCCTGTTAAACATGCTACATAGCTTCCTATAACTTTCAGATTAAGCCAAACTTAGCTAATCATGACCAAAGAAAACAAGACCAAACAAAGAAAACTTTCATCATACAGAACCCTTGTTTCTTCAGAACCCCTCTTGTTCTCTTCCCTTAATACACATGTTCTCTTATTCAACTTATAGACTGTCTCCTGTTTCCACTTTATGCCCGTACCCTCTCCTGATAATTCTTTCCTCTTTTACTGCTTGACTTGTCTCATTGGCCTTTGAGAATTTATTTCACACCTCATGGACTCCAGGAACTCTACAGTTTGCTTCAGGCATTCTGTGTTTTCTACGTATTTTGTGTGCCTTCACAGAAACTGTTGAACTGGTGTGGTGGTTAGTTTGCTTTTTGCTTTTCCCTGATGGAATGTGATATTCTTTACAACAAGAGCATTTCATACTTATTGAATTATCTCCAGCATCAGCATTAGTGCCTGGCATTCAAAGATTCTCAATAAGGTTTATGGAATTAAGTTAATTTTCCAAATGTGTAATATTTTCCATCTTTGGCTCAAAGCATAGAGGGAACAATTAAATCTATATCCCAAGAGTAAAAAAAAAAAGTAAAGGGTCATCAGGATTGACGTCAAGCATACTACAAATTATTAGAGGCAGAGTTGGACAAAGTGAGGTGGCACAGGCTTAAGTTTAAGGAGTAAAATGGGCAATGAAGCTGTGGAAAATTGTTAAATTTCAATAATAAATAACAAAATGTGAATGTGAGTGTTCTTGTTTTATAGCACAAAAACAGAACAGCCAGTAATTCCAGAAGTTTCTCAGTCTGATATTAAAGTGAATATGTGTTAAAGTGAGGGAAGTACAGATGCTCCACATAATCAATTGTTCAAATAAATTTCGGCAAGTGAAGTATCTTAAACACAATGACCACTTCCTGAGAATGAACTCCTTCTAGGCTGTTCCTAATCATTGTGGGGATGTTGGTCGTTACCAAGTTAACTGGGGCAAAGTATTAAGTCACTCTGAGAAAAAAAAATCATTCTCATTTATAAAATTGGGGGATTTGAATTTTATGATTCTTAGGTTCCCAAACAACTCTGAGCTTTGTGGAGTTTGCAATTCTAATCACGGAGAGGTGCCTCCGCCATAATCAGGAAGCCAAACAGTTCAACCTCCTCTTCAATTCTTAAGTAATGTCAGGCACAGTAACCTGCAATTTACATTTATGACCCAGTATAATCGTCAGATAACCCCCATAAAAGGGTTATTATATTTCTCATTTTACAGGTAACTGAAGTCCAGAATGTTGAAATGAATTGCAAAATTTTTGTAGCTATTCAGTTTGCAAAACTATCTGACAGCCTCTCTGGATAAAATTTATATTAGGTTCAGAAATACAGCAAAGTCGTGTTTTCAAAGATATTTATTTTCAAAACGATAATACTATTAATAACAACTACAATGTTACCTGTGCTGGTGGACAGGTCTTCTCTAGAATCTTGATGCTGGGAGCCGCCTGACCTCCCAACATGGATGAGCATTTATTGAGCAAGCCCTGCCTATCTGGTCCTGTGCTAGTCACGCACGAGTACCTCTCTGGTTTCCTATTCATGACACACTGTCTGTGATATGTGTTATTTCCAGTCGCCAGTTGAAATGTCACTTAACCACTCATAGTCTCAGATTTCTCATCTATGAAATAAAATAACTCAATGAGATTGATCTTTAAGATTTCTTCCAGCTATTATATTAAGCTAATAAATTTGCATTTTAATTACAGCCAAACCCTTAGGCTTAAGATTCGTAAATCTATTCTGACTTTTGGATAGGGAACATTCACTCATTTGCTAAATGACATGGAAAAATGGGGTTGCTACTTACCTTCATAAATTCATAAAATAGACTTTTAACAAACTTACACATCTGTGCTCTTTTCTTGTCAGTTCTGGAGTTAGAAACCATATTAAAATTACCCCAACTGAGTTACTAAGCATACAAAGATTAACTATCCCATTTTAAATATTAGCTAGCTAGTAGCACTAAGATAAGCTAATTAGACAGACATGTGATAAATGGAATCCGAAAATAAAAGGAACAGCAAGCTACCACACAAAAGTTTCATTTTACTAAGTATAGATTTCCTATAGTCTGACTTTAGTCTTTTATTCTTCATAACTGCCAGCTTTTACACTTGGAGAAACAAGAATAGGAAATGTTTTTTGATGTCGAAGGCTGATTGGCAGAGCACAGTGAAATGACTCTCATGGCATCTGCATGTTTCTAGTCTGCTTCTGCAGGGGCTCCTTAGATTCCTCTCTGAATGTAGATGAAGTTTCCTAATTAACTTCCCTTTCTCCATCATTGCCCTGTCAGAATCTACTATAAATGTTATCCCATGATTAGCATCTGTGTCACTTTGTTGATTTACACACACACACACATACACACACACTCCTCCAGTGGCTCCCTATGGAGTGCAGAACAAGGTCTATCATCCTGATACAGATGTTCAAGGTCTTTACCTTGACCCTGATTAAATTATTATCCCATCTCCAGAACTCAGATCCTTTTCTTCCTTTTTTCTTATGTACTATTCTGTACCAAAGTACTCAACGCTAATGACACACACCAATTGTATTTCCAGTGTTATGTTGGAGCTGGTTTGTGCCAGCTCACAGGAACTGATTACTAGAGCTTTCAAATTTTGTGATCCAGCTGTAAACACAATCATCATTAGAAATTAAATTATATAAACTTGCAACTAAATCCATTTAAAGAAATAGTAATGTGTGCTCAGTAGTCATCACTTTCAGATTATTTTATACCCTTCACTATTGTCTAAGCTGTTGAGGTATCTGCAATATTATATAATGATTTGCTACCATTCCTCACTGCTCAGTGCAATAGTTAGTGAAATCACAATTAAATTGGCATGATGGGATAATTGCACCATGGAAATTGACTAATGCCACAAATCAGTTTTTTCTTCCTCACAGAGAGACAGTTGCTGAACTTTCTGTTTGTCTCTTATAGCCACAAGTTAATGAATTAGCATGTATCTGAACTATATTGGCATGCTTTCCATTAACTTTGTGAAAATAGCACAGTAGGAAGTGATATTCACTGTTTATAGATGACAACACAGAAGTTCAGTCAAACAAATTTCTCAGCTCTAGAGTAGGAAGTGGGGCCAGGGTCAAAGAGAAGGTTTGTTTTACTTCAAGACCCATAGGCAACAGGTGCCGCAAGAGTGGCAATGGTGGATTGAAGAAATGCACTCCATTTCTCCAATTTGTGAGAAAGGGTTTGTGAGACTGGGTTTAAGCAGGACATTGAACAATGTGTTTTACTTTGTCTTGTGATTTTTCCTGAGGACAAGATGAAATGTGAGCTGAGTGAGAACACAAAGAACAGGACTTATCAGAGTTGGATTACTATAATCCAGTCATCGTTCATGGCCTCAGTCCATGAATCTGTAGGGTTCAGAAGGTCTCGGGAGCCCAAGAATTTGCATTTCTCACAAGCCTAGCTGATGTTGATGGGCTGGTCCAGCCACACCTTGAGCAACACCGCTCTTCTACACATGCATGTGCTCTTCCTGACCTATATAACCATCCTATGTGGGCTGGGATTTTGAAGATTTACTATAATATTTATATTCAAAAATGGCAAGAGCTTTGTTTATAAAAGCATATCATTTATATTTTGAACAACATAATTTGGACCCAAATGTTGTTTCAAACACAGGAAATATGATCTAATTATAAATAAGTTAAATAAGTGGATAAAAATGTAAAGTTCTGGCTTTATGTATATTTTTTCTAATGGACATTTTGTTTCTGTTCTTGTCATAGTGCTCAAAATGTTTCACTGTAGAATGTAGCTCAGGCTCAGAAAATAACAATTATTTTGTTAACAGTTTTAGGTGACTGTCAAAACAAGTCATACCCTCTTAATCTCCAAGATGAAAAGGGTAACTTGTAACTTGGAAGCATATATTGATGGAAGGCTGCCCACATTTACAGCTCACACCAAAGTGTGTGGGAGTTTGTTTTTCTATATGAGAAGGGGAGAGGTGAGTATCACATTCCAGAATCAGGTTTCTTATGTTTTAGAACATAGGAGGGGAAGCTAAAAGAAAAGGGGACAGAACAAGGGTTACTAAAAGGTGTATGTGAATGATCAAAAGTCAACTTTAAAATATAGAGTGACAGTTTGCATTCCTAAACTACTCAGAGAGACAACTTTGACCAATAACAGAGGAAATACAGGGCATACAGCTCTGTGTTTGTCATTTAGATTTCTCTCTGCTCCAGCCAGCCAGGAGCACACGCATACTCCCTCAGTGGAGGATTGCTGGCAAAATCCAAATGACCTTTCCCTAAAACCCCCAAAGAGATATTGCGACCAGAGTAGTTACTCCAGGGCCAAAGTAGAAAGATCTGGGGTCACACGGAATGGACCGAAAGAAGTGGGAGAGAAGAGAAGCATTTTTTCCTCATAATTTCCCAGAACATTGTATAGTATTCAGTGTCTCCACACAGACTATTACCAGAAAATATACACTGGTACCTCGAGGAACCTGAAAGTCTGTGCACCATCAGAGGAAGCAGTGTCCAGGTGAAAATAACCTACTGCCTTTAGGTGATAACCTGAGAGAAGTGACTGGTATTTATTTAGTGAAGCAGTTTTTGAGGCACTTCCATTTCTATAACAAACAAATTTTTGTTTGTGTATATTTTTTGATTTTTGTGTTTTGTTATTTTGGATTTGTTTGTTTTGTTTTCCTTATTTTCTCAAGTTCCAGTCACCGTTGGGTACATGGATAGATGGCAAATATTAAAGCAACAGGGTTCCTTTTTTCTTGGAGTTGGCATTCTAGCGGAAGAGATTGATAATTAACCAAGCCACACCATGAAGTACCACAGACTACGGGAGCTCCTAGAAAGACTAAGTGTTCCATCAAGGGGGGCTTCAGGCAGCTCTGAAGACAGTGAAAGTATCTGTAACAGGCATGACTAAAAGGTAAAGAACAAAAGAAGAATTTTAAAGCTACCAGATCACTAGCATTCTTATACACCAATAATAGACAAACAGAGAGCCAAATCATGAGTGAACTCCCATTCACAATTGCTACAAAGAAAATAAAATACCTAGGAATACAATTTACAAGGGATGGGAAGGACCTCTTCAAGGAGAGCTACAAACCACTGCTCAAGGAAATAAGAGAGGACACAAACTAATGGAAAACATTCCATGCTCATGGAT
>NW_016804488.1:1903098-1992605 GCF_001698545.2 Rhinopithecus bieti
AAAAGAAGAATTTTAAAGCTACCAGATCACTAGCATTCTTATACACCAATAATAGACAAACAGAGAGCCAAATCATGAGTGAACTCCCATTCACAATTGCTACAAAGAAAATAAAATACCTAGGAATACAATTTACAAGGGATGGGAAGGACCTCTTCAAGGAGAGCTACAAACCACTGCTCAAGGAAATAAGAGAGGACACAAACTAATGGAAAAACATTCCATGCTCATGGATTGGAAGAATCAATATTGTGAAAATGGCCATACTGCTCAAAGTTATTTATAGATTCAATGCTATCCCCATCAAGCTACCATTAACTTTCTTCTCAGAATTAGAAGAAACTACTTTAAATTTCATATGGAACCAAAGAAGAGCCCACATAGCCAAGACAATCCTAAGAAAAAGAACGAAGCTGGAGGCATCATGCTACCTGACTTCAAACTATACTACAATGCTACAGTGAACAAAATAGCAAGGTACTGGTAACAATACAGACATATAGATCAATGGAACAGAACAGAGGTCTCAGAAATAACACCACACATCTACAACCATCTCATCTTTGACAAACATTACAAAAACAAACAATGAGGGAGGGATTCCCTATTTAATAAATGGTGTTGGGAAATCTGGCTAACCATATGCAGAAAACTGAAACTGGACCTTTTCCTTACATTTTATACAAAAATTAACTCAAGATTGATTAAAGACTTAAATGTAAGGCCTAAAACCATAAAAACCCTAGAAGAAAACTTAAGCAATACCATTCAGGACATAGGCATAGGCAAAGACTCCATGACAAAAACACCAAAAGCAATGGCAACAAAAGTCAAAATTGACAAATGGGATCTAATTACAGTAGAGAGCTCTGCACAGCAAAAGAAATTATCATCAGAGTGAACAGGCAACCTACAGAATGGGAGAAAATTTTTGCAGTCTATCTTTCTGACAAAGAGCTAATATCCACAATCTACAAAGAACTTAAACAATTTTACAAGAAAAAAAAAAAAACCCTATCAAAAAGGAGTGAAGGATATGAACAGACACTTCTCAAAAGAAGACATTTATGCAGCCAACAAACATATGAAAAAAGCTCATCATCACTGATCATTAGAGAAATGCAAATCAAATCCACCATGAATTACCATCTCATGCCAGTTAGAATGGCGATCATTAACAAGTCAGAAAACAACAGATGCTAGAGAGGATGTGGAGAAATAGGAATGCTTTTGCACTGTGGGTGGGAGTATGAAATAGTCCAACCATTGTGGAAGATAGTGTGGTGATTCCTCAAGGATCTAGAACCAGAAATACCATTTGACCCAGCAATCCCATTACTGGGTATATACCCAAAGGATTATAAATAATTCTACTATGAAGGCACATGAACAAGTATGTTTATTCCGGCACTGTTCACAACAGCAAAGACTTAGAATCAACCCAAATGCACATCAATGATAGACTGGATAAAGAAAATGTAGCACATATACACCATGGAATACTATGTAGTCATAAAAAGGATGAGTTCATGTCCTTTGCAGGGACTTGGATGAAGCTGGAAACCATCATTCTCAGCAAACTATCACAAGAACAGAAAACCAAACACCACATGTTCTCACTCATAAGTGGGAGTTGAACAATGAGAACACAAGGACACAGGGAGGGGGACATCATACACCAGGGCCTGTCAGGAGTCGGGGGTTAGGGGAGGGATAGAATTAGGAGAAATATCTAATATAGTTGACGGGTTGATGGATGCAGTAAACCACCATGGCACGTGTATACATATGTAGCAAACCTGCTTGTTCTGCACATGCACCCCATAACTTAAAATATAAAAAAAAAAAACTACCAGGAAAGCAAGATATATTACTCAAAATATAATAACATATTCATATTAAGTATTAGTTTATCATGTATTACCCTTTCTTGGTTTCTGATATTTTGTTTATTAATTTTGCACTCATATTCACAAGTAAGATTGAACTACAGTTTTCCTTTGTTTTTGGGTTTTGGTACAAAGTATATGCAGACCTCATGAAACCAATTGAGAGTTTAGACCCACTCTTTTTCTATTCTTAGAATTGTTTGATCAACTTGGTTATTTCTAATGTAACTAATTGATACAGTTCAACAGAGGGCCATTTGTTAACATATCAAATCATATCACACCATATCAATCCACACATCACGACATACTATACCACACCTCCTCAAACCCATCCACACCATCCACATCATCTCATACCACACCATACCACTCCATATAATACCACATCATACTATAGCACACCACACCATACCATAGCACACCACACCGACAGCCAATCGTGTATCATACCACATCATACCATGTGCACGACCACACACACCGATGGCGGAGACTACCATACCACAGCAAAAACACATAAGCACACAGACCAACATAGTACCACATCACACTACATCAGACCATGGAAGCATACCGCTACCATAGCATACCACGACCAATCCATATTCAGCTCACCACTTCATACCGATACGCATACCACAATCACATAATAGCCACACCGATACTTATCATACCGCCATGATCGTTACACATCACATAAACACTACAACCAGCCATCGCATGCCTGCACTATACGCATAGCCACAGCCATTTCATAGTATACCACGCATCATAAACCATTACCACCAAACACGCACCTTTATAACACACGATTTTTTTTTTTTTTGTTTTTTTTTTTTAAAACCACATAACACCTTACAACAGTACCGGAAAAACCATGCTATATCATACCACACCAACCCAGTATCATTACCATCATTATACCACACTATGCCAAATAACACCATACTATACCACACTATACCACAGCACATACCACCGCACAATACACCACCACAGCATACCATACCACACGACACTGCACCACACCACACCAATACATACCACATCACACCACTCCACACCATACTGTAGAGTATAATACTACACCATACTATGCAAATGTAACGTGCATTAAGTCTAAAGTATTACTTAGTGAATTCATAGCAATCGTGAACTTTATTAATTTAGTGGAGGGCATGGACAAAAAGAAATGTACAGTCAATATTGTACTGGTAAAATGTTGAAAACTTTCCATTTAAAATTAAGAATGAAACTTGGATGCTCACTATCATTGTTACATACAATGCCAGTACCATTGTATTTTAGGTACTGGCCATACATAGCAGCAAGAAAGAAAACTATGCAAGGTTTGTAAAAGGTGAAAATACAATAATTAGATAAAACTCTCATTATTGATAGATGACATATAGCAATTTTAGGATCAATATGTGAGTTGAGGAAAGTTGCAGGATACACATTTAACACATAAATTGAACTACATTTATGTATTTTGACAATAGTGAAAAATAAATTTAAAATATGCCACTTCTAAAGACAGAAAAATATTAATCTAAAGTATATCTAAAGAAAGTTGTGCAAGGTATCTATTCAATTTTTGTCAAACTAATGTATAAATTAAAGTCAATTTAAATCAAGATATTAGTAGGTCTCTATTTACAGAAATAGAAAAACTAATTATAAGATTTGCATGCAAACACAAAAGACCAAGAAAAGCCTAGACAATCTTAGTGTAAAACAACATGATAGGGGAACTTGCTTTACTAAGCATGAAGACTTATAAAGCCACAGTAAAGACAATGTGGTTTTGACTACCTGGTTGACAAATACTCCATTGGAATACAATGGAGAATCCCGAAACAGAGCCACCTAAGGATTGACACTTGTCCCTGACTAAGATGGCATGTCAGAGCAGTGGCAAAGGACGTTCTCTTCAATACATGATACAGGGTCCACTGGCTATCAATGTGGAGAAAAATGAGCTTGACTTCTAGATCATATCACAGAAGACTGAATTTCAGGTGCTATTGAAATCAATGTAGGAAAAGTCATATAATCAAGTTTAAAAATATAAATTAATATTTACATGATTTATATATATTGTAAACAGGACAGCAAAACATCGACAGTGAAATAAAATGTTAATAAGTTATACTTTATTAAAATAAAACATTCTTTATCAAGAAACATCACCCAGTAGGTGAAAATGAGAGCAGTCAGTTGTTTCTAAAAGATAAAGCAATCACCTCCAAATTATCATACCAACTGACTTCTCCAAGAGCAACACTATTCAGTAACCATTAACCAGTTGGAAAATCTTTGTGACCTTGGGCTAAAGAAAAATTTCTTACATAAGACACAACAAGCATAACAATAAAGACATGGTACATAAATTGTATCAAAATTGAAAACTTTCGCTCTTCAAAAGATGCTACTATAAAAGAAAAAAGTAAGCCATAGAAAAGGAGAAAATACTTGCAAAGTATATGTGATAAAAAAAGAACTCTTTACAACTCCATAGTAATTCCAGTGAAATATAAACAAAATTTTGAGCAAACACTTTACAAAATAAGATACGTGAAAATTCAATAGGTACATGAATAGAAGCTCCACATTGTGACTCATCAAAGATTCAAATTAAAAACACAGTGAATTCCACTGCACACTCAGTAGTGTGACTACATTTAAAAGATTAGCAATATCTGATGTTGGTGAGAACATTGTTATGGTGAGGTTAGAAACATTATGCTAGAGAATGAAGCAAAACACAAAAGAAAGCACATTGTTTGATTTCTCTTCTATGAATGAAATTTTAGAAAAAGCAAATCTATTCTCTAGTGCCAGAAAACAGAACCAATTAATTGGAACTTGGTCGGGTGTGTATTGACTGGGAAAGGGCACAAGGGTAGTTGTCGGAATGATTAAAATATTCTGTATCCTGATTGTAGCAGTGACTCACATATTTCTTAAAACTTATTAAACTGTACATACACTTAAGATTAATTATAAATAGATTATATTTATTATATGTAAATAAAATTGCTGAACAAAATAAGAACATATACAAATAATAGGTTTTAAAAGAAGTTTCAAAAGAAAAAGTGATTATAAACAGAAATTCTTGTATTTTTTTTCTATTATCCAACTGAGTTCCCTGCACCGCCCTCATTTTGAAGACTAAGTGTTGGATGCTGCAAATGATGGAATAAAACCTCATCTCAGGTCAGCTGCTCCAGAGAATATTGGACTATTCATCATAATAGTTATCGGGGTGGTGACCAGACATTCTGTAGAGCTCATCTTGATGAGTAATGCTCCCCAAAATAATTTGGATCGTAACCCTCCATTTCTTCAGTCTGGAATGAAGTCAACAACTACTACCTGTCTGACATCATGCACCTTAGCTGCTCAGATTTCCTGTTTTACCCTTTCTTCTACCTGCATATTGGGTCATTATATACTTTGTAACACATTTGAGTTGTCATAAAGTTTATTTGACATTTGACTGCACCAGGTCATACTTTGTGCTCTTTCCCACATGCCCAGGTAGTTATTGTTGCTGCATTTGAGAGAGAAAGAGAGAGAGAGAGAGAGACAGAGAGAGAGAGAGAGAAAGTTCCAAATTATTGCAGTTCACAAGGAAGAAATAGATATCACAAGGTTATTGTTTAAAATATTAATCTGTAGAGTTCTGATGTCTGCTAGCTACAGAATTGAATTAAAGAATACACTTAGGAATACACTGAGGACCACCTTATCCTCCCAAACTCACCTTAGGCTTTGGTTCTTTCTTCTCTTACTATGGAAACAGATACAACACTAGCAAAGGTGGTGTCAAGTCCTTTAATATAATTTTTCATCACCAGTGATTTAAAAGTATCAGATTTTATTTTCCCTGATTGAGACCATTACCTTATATTTCAAATTAACCAGTGCCCTCACTTTCATAGAAATCACAGTATAGCTCATTTAAATGCAGGATATGTGTGAAGCTACGGCTTTAGAACAATACACCTTGATCCTCTGGTTTAAATGACATCTGACTCACAGATCTGACACAGATTCTCACAGGTTGTTAAAAAGATGCCCCTGTAGAAACAGAAAGAGACAAAAAATATCCAAGCAGTATTGAAAATTAGGACTTAACCTTCAAAGTACCTGAAATAAATTTTATTAAAACTAGGCCAAATATTTGACTTCAGAAAATAATCAGTGATTTCTCACTCCATGTTCTAGGAAAAAGCAAGTCAATGTGGCCCTTTTTAATCTTTTCTTATTGCCTTTACCTAGTTCAGAATTGCAAGATGTCCTTGGTTACAAGACTGCTACATTTTTTGTTTTGTTTTGAAGCATCAAGAGCAATGTCTTCCCATTCCTCCAGTTGGGCAGACACTATGGCCCTGGACTAAGTGTTAGAAAGTTACCATGTGTATTCTAGGTATATGCTTTTACATGCCTTGTTGTGTGGTTGTGTAATGGGAGAAATGGAGAAGTTCTTGCTTGCTCTTCTTTGCAATGAAGGTTTAGAACGAGGAGTTGGTGTGGCAGCGATACCTTACCTTAGAAAGAAAAGGACAGGGGCTCGACCCAAGTGGATGAAGAGTGGAATGAAGGACAATTCGCACTGTTGCCATATTCTCTGAAGCTGCGGCCTGAGATTAGGTCTTAGTCCATCCTCAGAGCCCAGCACTTAGATGCTGTAAAGAGACTATAACTCACCAATCATATTCTTGAATCAGGTATTGTATCACTGCTAAATAGTATGGCAAATATCAGTAAATCCCATTTCTTCTGGAAACTTCAGTCATTTTTTCTCTCTGCTCTCAAATGAGAGGTTTGGAGTTGAGTATTTGGAGTTGAGCATTTCTCACTCAGCATCCACCATCCCCTACCCAGTCTTTAACATACAATTGTATGCAGGGTCAATCAGTTGAGTCTCATGCCAGGTGAGTCTCCTCTCCTTTTATGTGGCAGACCTCAGAAAGCCTCTCACTTGCTTTCCTTGTACACCACCACCACTATAAGAGATCTATCCCTTAGAACACTCACCTGCAAGCCTGGTTACAGAATGTAGCACATCCTCCTCATCTCCCCACCAGGAATTGGAAACGTTCACCCACTGAAAAACGTTTAAGATATGGGTAATTTTCCTCATTTTTCTATGGATAAGCTAAATAAAAGGAATGGATAATCTGTATAAAGTTTTAGAATTAGATTTCTAAGATATTGACCCTGGTCAATTATTCATATATTAATTTATAATAGTCTTAATTTATAATAGTGACTCTATTTTAGTTCTGTTCATAGGTAGAAATACAAACCCTGAAGAAAGGACTTCCAATTACACCCTCCCTGAACCTCTCCATGCAGGTCCTTCTACTCCGCACTCAGCCTTATTGCACAGACCAACACAATACTTCAGAGTCCTTCAGGCACGTACTCATCTCATGAAAGGAATTTGCATTGTGAGGTCTCTATACCAGGATTCACATCCCTCGTTCAGGAACATCTAGGTTGCTTCTACCAGGTTCTTGTTTCTTCGGTCACATCCACCCAGTACTGCTCTGATGTCAGCTATTGGGATTACATTTTGGATAAAGTTAAGAAGTTATCTGTTTTACACAGTATTTTCTGTTGGTTTCAAAGGAAAATATTCACTGGATTCTTAAATCTGGTACTTGGTGGGAGCACAGACTCCAGAGAAATCCCATACACCTGACCAGGGGTGGGGCACAATTACCAAGCATGTCCTATGACATGACCATTTCTAGTGCTTCTGCTACTTCTGCTACAGAATCTATCAACACCTAAAAGGTCACTTTGTGGTAACCACAGGAATTAAAAATAGAGTTGAAAGAGAGGCAGTACTGGCCACCCTGTGGTTAAATAAATAACATTCAAGAATTTTCTTTTGGTCTTTTCAACTATCCACCTTACCCTGTACTCCAGTAGTAATGAACTTCCAGGGATTAGGTTAAAGAATGACCTTTTTAGTTATCAATGTTCCCTTGACAAAAGGAGATGTAAGTAGATATATTTCCCTACTGTACTTGTCAGATGTTAAAGCCTCTAACTCTAAAAGCGACAAAGGAATGGAAGTCCCTCATAGCCAACTTATGCATGTATATCCCTGGGTTTCAGCTCAGACCATAAAACATAGGATCACTAAATGATTTGAATTGCACAGAAGCACCAATAACATCATTAAAACTGTAATATTTATTACAGATGTTTCAAAAAGCAATGTTTTCAGAGCTAGCTTTTACACATAAGGGAAGACAGAGCTTAGAACCCCTGGTAAAGTGAATTTATCACGCTGATGGAACACTTGCAGCCCCACCTCACTGACTCCTGGGACTTATAACTGTCTCCCAACAACAGCAAAGATTGTCTGAGCAAGACTTGGGGATTGAAGTCCTCAAATCCAGGAACTTCATATAAGTTGCTGAAACCTGGCAATTTACCATTGCCTTTCAAAACTTAATGAATGACTTAAAACAGTTCTGGGGTGTGTGTGTGTGTTTGTGTGTCTGTTTGAACAGCTTTATTAAGATTTAATTCAGATATTACAAAACTTCCCCACTAAAGGTGTACAATTTTTGTTTTTAACATATGCACAGAGTATCTGACTCTGTCCATTCTATTTTTAGATCATATTCATCACCCCTTCTCCCCAAACCAGAATCCTTTAGCAGTCTCTTTTCGTCCTAACTCCAGCTTAGCAAGTACTAACCTACTTTCTGTCTCTACAGATTTGCCTGTTCTGGAAACTTTGTATAAATGGACTTATGCAATACATGTACTTCTGTATCTAGTTTCTGTCACATAGTGTTTTCAAAGTTTATATTGTAACATGTATCAGTACTCAGTTTCCTGCTATGGATGAATATTATTCCATTGTGTAGATGTGCCACTTTTATTTAACCACCCATCAGTGGATGGACATTTGGGTTGTTTCCACTTCTTTTCTATTATGAATAATGTTACTCTGAAGATTCACTTAGAAGTTTTTAGGTGGATATACTGTTTCATTTCTCTTGAATAAATACTTAGGAGTAGAATTGTTGGGTCATATGGTAATATTTAGCTCCTCATCTTGGGGAATTGTCAAATTTGTCTAAAATTGTTCCAGTATACATTGTTACCAACAGTATTTGAGAGTTTCAATTTCTCTACATCCTCACTAACACTCATAATAAGTAATCTGGGGTTTTGTTGTTTTATTATTATAGTTATCATAGTGGGTATAAAGTGGTATCACTAGTATAATTTTGATTTGCATTTCCATAACAGCTAATGATACCAAGTATCTTTTTATGTGCTATTGGATATTTGTATATATGTTATGGAGAAATAGCTATTCATATCCTGGCTCATGTTTTAATTGGGTTATTTACAATTAGTTCAATTGCAAAGGATTTTATATATTCTGGATGCATGTACTGTGTAAAAGATAACATGCTATCCCGTTTTGTAGATTGTCTTTTCACTTCATTGATGGTATTATGTGTAACATAACCTTTTTATTTGTTTGTTTGCTTGCTTGCTTGTTTAATGAAGTTCAATTTATTTATTTATCTTGGGTTGCTTGTACTTTTGGTATTGCCTCTAAGAAACCATTGCTGGATCTAAAGTCAGGAAGATTTACCTCTGTTTTCTTCTCAGAGTTTATTATTTTAGCTAATATATTTAGGTCTTTACCTATTTTAGTTCATTTTTTGTGTATGGTGTGAGGTATGAGTGGAGCTTCATTTTATAGTTTTATACAGTTTTCTTAGTGTTATTTGTTGAAGACTATTTTTTTCACCATTGAAAGATCTTGACACCCTTATTGATAATCCATTGACCATAAAGGTAAGGGTTTATTTTTAAACTCTTAATTATGTTCTATTGACGTATATGTCTATCCTATTCTAGTACTGCTTTTTCTCTGGTACCATGGCTTGGTAGTAAATTTTGAAATTGAGAAGTATGCATTCTCTAATATTTTATGTCTTCCAAAATGCTTTGGTTGAGGTGGCATCAGAAAGATGGCAGAGTAGGAATCTCTGGGTGCTCCTTTCCCCAACAAACACACTGATCCATTAACACTTCATGGACATTTACACCTTTTTGAGAAATCTTGAAACTAATTTACAAGTTTATGTACTCCAAGAGAAGATACAACTAAACTGACCAAAACTGGTAGGGAGATTCAGGATACGATTCCCTCTTGCTAGAATCTCTATCCCTGGCACAGCATTGCAAAATCAAGATGAGTTCCCTTATCTCCCAGCTTCTCTCTGGGGAAGAAAGGGGTTGGTTGTATGTCTAGTGAGCCAACTTTCCAAGGTGGCTCCCCAGAGGACTGGCTTCTTTCTTTCCAGCCTTAAAACTCAGACAATACCAGCACAGTTTAGCCACGTGAAAGAGAGTAGAGACAGAAGGTTGAGCTGATGGACATGGTAAATCTTCTCACTTGGTTAGCACAGAGTGCTGCAGATTAAAAATCCCATATCTCAGCTACATGCTGGGGAGACAGTTGATCCATGTATCTCATGTCTTAATTTATCCAGGGCTGTCAAGATAATTAGCATTGTCTTCCTGGTCTTAGAACTCTGAAGGGTCCAGCAGAGTCTGGCTGCCTGAATGAGAATGGAGAAATAGAGATGCAGATTTAGACTGGTAAGCAACAAAATCCACCCCCACCCACCACAAAACCAGCTCAGCACAGATTAATCAAACAACAACAACAACAACAACAACAACAACAACAACAGCAAAATACCAACAGCTGCCTGCTTCTCCCTAGAAAGAGAAAGAGTTGTTAGAGGCTCCAGAAGCTCTGGTTTGGCTTATTGCTGGGAAACTTCTTCTCTACAAAGTCGGTTTCTGAAAACTGGGTGAGGTATCTGCTTTGTCTAATATACAGTCACCAATGAAGAGTTTCAAGAAAATGAGGACCCAGGCAATGATATTTTAAAAAAGCAACAAGATGAATCTCCAAAAGCAAACTCTAATAAAAATCGTTTATATGATATATCTAACAGATAACTCAAAATAACTGGCATAAAGAATCTTACTGATATCAAAACATCCATAAACAAAGTGAGACTGCCAACAGAGATGCAACATATTTTAAAGTACCATATAGAAGTCATAGAACTGAAGTACAATAACTTAACTGAAAATTTTCTGAAAACCATAAGAGAAAAGCAATTTATCACATGAGGAAACATCAATAATACCACCAGTGAATTTTTCAACAGAAACTTTATAGATGGTAAGAGAGTAGGATTGCATATTAAAAATGCTAAAAGTAAAGAGCTATCAACCAAGAATATTATGCCCTATGAAATTATCCTTTAAAGTTGAAGGATAGATAAAGATTTACCCAGAGAAAGAATAGCTGAGGGAAATCATCACTACTAGACATGGCTTAAAAAATGCTAATGTGAATTTCTCAAGTTGAAGTGAAAGTACACAATGCAGCAAGACAGTAGCCTAAGAAGTATGAAATTCATTAATAAAGGTTAATATATAAAAAATGCAGAATACTATATTATTGTAGTGGTAATGGTTATAAATCATTAATTCTAGTATAAAAGTTAAAATGTAAAAGTATTAAAAATGACTATAGTATATGTTAAAAGAGTACATACAAATTATGACAATGGTAACATAAAGTATGGGGAGAAAGTTAAAGTTTAGAGTTTTTGTATGTGATTGAACTTAAGTTGTTATCAGCTTTGGGTATTATAACTATAAGATATTGTATGTAAGCCTAAAGTAATGATAAAATAATACCTATAGAAGTCACACAAAATGAAAAGAGAAAGAAATCAAAGCACATCAATGCTAAAACTCAAAAATGGGAAAAAGAAAGAGAGAAAAGCAGACAAAAGAACTATGAGACAAGCAGAAACAGCTAACAAAACAGCATTACTAAATCCTTTTCTCTCAATATTACTTTAAATGTGAGCTCCTCGATAAAAGACATAGAGTAGCTGAATGGATTAAGAAAAACAAGACCACACCATATATTATCTATAAGAAACTCACTTTAGCTTTAAGAACACACATAGACTGAAAGGAAAGGAAAAATATTTGTAAATAATAGCAAAAACAGAATGGGGTAGCTATAAATATTATATCAGACAAGATATATTTTAAGTAAAAATAATCAATGAGAACAGAAGGGCATTACATAATAATAAAATGTCAATTTTCAAGGCAGATATAATTGTAAATGTATTAGAGTACCTAAAACTGTAAAGCAAAGAGTGGCAGAACTGAGGAATGAAATAGATGACAATGCAATAATAGACTTCAATAGTACTCTTTCTATAATAGAATAGTCAAACTTTTATATGGACTCAAAATTACCCTAATACTACAGCCGAAGTCACCATAAGGAAAGAAACAATAGTCCTTGCATTCCTGAGATAAATTCCACTCAGCCCTGGATGTAATTTTTAACATGCTGCTGGATTTGGTTTTCTAGTACATCAGTGATGATTGTTGTGTGTATATTCATAAGGGATAGTACTTTCCCAGGCTTTTTTCCATGTTTTTATCTGTTTTGATACCAATGTAATATTGGGGTCACATAATGAGTTTGGTAAAGATCCATTCTTTCCTATTTTTTAGAAGATTTTGTGAGAAATTGGTGGATTAGTCTGCTTAGGATTCTATAAAAAAATCAGAGACTGACTGACTTTAACAAAAGAAATTAATTCTCTCTCAGTTCTGGAATTGAGGAGCATATGATCCAGTTGCTTGCAAATTCATTTTCTCATCAGGGCTCTCTTTCTGACTTGAAGGGTGACTTTTAAATATGTCCTCCAATGGCCTTTTCTCTGTGCTTACAGGGTAAGAGAACTATAGCAGGTTCTCTGTTGTCTCCTTTTATAAGAACACTAATCCTATCAGATTAGGGCCCCATCTTTATGTCTTCATTTAACCTTAAATATTTCATTACTCCAAATACAGCTATATTGGGGGTCAGTGCTTTGACCTGTAAAAGCTGGGTGGATCCATGTATTCAGTTCATAACAATTGCTCTCAGTTATTGAAGTGTTTTGTAGAGTTCACTCGTAATGCAAAATGTACCTGGGCTTTTCTTTGTGAAGTTTAAAATTACTAGTTCAATCTCTTAACGTTTTCTAGATTTTATATTCCTATTTTATATTTCTTCTTGAGTCACTTTGTGTTTTTTATGTCATTCTATAAATTTGTCTATTTTATCTAAGTTTCTAATTTGTTGGCATTCTGTTATTTATAGTATTCTGTCATCACTTTTTTCTCTAAGTTGGTAGTGATGACCCTTATTTCATTCCTCATTTTAGTAATTTGAGTTTTACCTCTTCACTTCTTGTTGAGTCTAAAAGTGTATAGATTTCACAGATTTTTTCAAAGAACGTTTGATTTTTTTAAGGATTCTATTATTTTTCTCTGCTCTATCTTACTTTTTGCACTCAAATCTTCATTAGTCCTTTCTTCTGATGGTATTAGATTTTGTTCGCTCTTTCCATTGTTGTTATTGCTGCTTGTTTTCTGTTTTGTTTTTTGTCATTGTTGTTGTTGTTGTTGTTGCTTTGAGACAGAGTCTTGCTCTTGTTGCCTAGGCTGGCGTGCAATGACCTGATCTTGGCTCACTGAAACCTCAGCCTTCCAGGTTCAAGGGATTCTCCTGCCTTGGCCTCCGGTGTAGCTGGGATTACAGGTACCTGCCATCATGCCTGGCTAATTTCTGTATTTTTAATATAGACAGCGTTTCACCATGTTGGCCAGGCTGGTCTTGAAGTCCTGAACTCAGGTGATTTGCCCGTCTCAGGCTCCCAAAGTGCTAGGATGTCCTAAAGGCTTCTGAAGCTCTATCAGTATTTATTACTTTTCTTCTCTGTTCATCAGAGTAGATAATTTTAATTGACCTATCTTTAAGTCTATTGATTCTTTCTTCTTTAAGCTCACCTATGTTGTTGCTCTCCCATACAGTAAGTTTTTAATTTTCTGTATTGTTTATTTTGAATACAGAATTTCTTGTTGGTTCTTCTGTATAATTTTGATCTATTTCATGACATTTTGAACCTAGTGAGACATCATGTGATGTTGTCCTTTAGTTCTCTAGGCATAGTTTCCTTTAGTTCTTTGAACATATTTATAATTGTGAATTTAATATAATTTTCTAGTCAGTACAAATTTGGGCCCTCTTAGAGACAGTCTTTTAAAAATTTTGTTGCTTTGCAAATCTTATAAATATAATTAATTGTTCAAAACTTGACCTTTCAATTTATATAATATGACAGCTCAAGATTATATCATACCCCCTCTTTTATAGACTTTGAAGTAGTTGCTGTATTTCTTGTCATTGTGTTGTTTTGTTGTTGTTGTTGTTGTTTTGTTGTTGTTAATGTTTTGTTTTGTTTTATTTTCTGGCCGTTGTTTGTTTGTTTAGCCACTTTCTTGGACTAATTCTTTAAAGACTATGTTCTTTGTAATGTGTAGGCACTGAAGTTTCTGCTTAGTTAGCTTGATGGTCAGCTAGTAATTGGCCAGATATTTTCTTGAGTGTCTTGAACAAATAAGTTTTCAACCCAAGGACCTAAAATGTTGCTGCATTCTTTACACATTTAATTTATGACTCTGCCTTAGCCTTCACTTCCTACTTGTACAAGACCCTAAGGTCAATTAGAGATGGGAGGTAAGAGCTTTATATAGCCCTCAATAGATATCTCTTTCCCAGGTCTTTCTTACAAATTTTTTATTAGGCCCTTGTTTTCTGTTGGTATCACAGGTTAAAAAAGTGCTCTACAAACAATGTTTTCAAGAGCTGTGATATTGATGCCATGTAACGGGATTTTTGAGGAGCTCTAAGCCTGTCCACACTAGGGGTAGTAAGACTTCTAGTTTTTAGGGCTTCAGTGACACTGGGAAAGAGAGATGGGAAGAGGTCAAGTTACAGAGCCACATACCTCTTTATTTTTATTCTGGTACAGCAGGATTTTTATGAGTAAATGCTCTTCAGATTGCTGGAACCCTGTGATTAATATCCAGAGTTCTGATAAAGTTTATTTCAAAACATTTTGAAAGTGTTTTTATTACTTTTATGTAAGAGCATATTTATATAAGTTCCATGCATCAACATTCTGGAAGTCATTCCCAGTACTAGCTTCTCTGGTCTGTATATTTAGTGTGGAAAGAATTAAATTTCAGAAGATTTGACAGATTGAGAAGAAATGTCATCATTATTGTAATAGGGAAATAATCTAAACTTATTGGTATTTAATTTCTCTAATATATAATAAAAAATTAATAGCAAATTGAAAGGTTTTTTGTGAGTATTAGATTATTTACTTCAAAAAAATATTAAGCATACAAGTTCAGTGTGTCTGAAGTGCATATCATGAGATGAGGAAAGCAGAGATGAAGATACAAAGATAAATGACAAGATTTTAAGGTATTCAGAGGTTTAAAAA
Organism: Rhinopithecus bieti; assembly: GCF_001698545.2. Classification (NCBI taxonomy): domain Eukaryota; kingdom Metazoa; phylum Chordata; class Mammalia; order Primates; family Cercopithecidae; genus Rhinopithecus; species Rhinopithecus bieti. Next base: position 1,918,448 of record NW_016804488.1, read on the forward strand.
GTCACTGAACTTTGTAAAGTAGAAATGGAATATGATCACGTTTGTGCTAAAAATTATTTGTAGTGTAGAAAGTAAAGGTTTGTTTGTTAAAATATGTTCTAATGGAGAATATTAAAATTTAAAATTTGGGTTAAGAATTGGCACAGAAGGCTATCTTTAGACCAAAAAGATTCTAGAAAATCAGATGAAAGCAGGAGTAGATACAGTTATCTCAGTTGAACTTCTCCCTAAGTCTCTCCTGGTCCCTAACTTGCACACAACATCCTGTGTCAGAACCAATTTGAATAATTTAATTTCATGTTGTCTCTCAGTTCTGTGTACACATTGATCGCTCCAATATTCAGGAATAATTTTCATAATTCACTATGCCCTTGATAGTCTGACTTAAATAACAAATAAAATGTAAAGGATGCTGCCTTAGTATTTGAACTAACTTATTGACAGTGAGGACACTCAAAAGACAATGACCACCATCTCTGTCTTTTACCATTGAGCTTCCCAAAGAAAATTCCTCCACGTACATCTGTAACTGTTATTACCAGTGGTTTGTTATCCAGCATGGATAGTGAGAAATTGTTAGCAGATATAGCCCCTTGCCCCATGCTTAGAAACAAGTGGTCTTTAAGTCAGACCCCAGTATCCACAGAGTAATGGGAAAGTGCAATTGTTGAAACCATACCAGAGAATTTGGAAGGGCCTTAACTTATAGTTCTTTATTTTTTACAAGATTATGAAGTCTAGAGTGTAGAATCGATACTATAATCTCCAGTTTATATATGAGGACACCAAATAATTCAAGCAAGGTGAGAATGAGTATTAGAGCCTATATTTGAATAAAGTTTTTTGTGTGTGCCTCCCTTTATGAGGAAAGTGCAGATAGCTCTGACCACAGAGCACTTTTCAGAGCTGTTCAAGATGAAACAAACATAGAAAACTTGTAAGATAACTTCCTTTTCTGGAGGGAACTGATGCCTACACTCCCATGGGAGGGAACACTGACACCTATGCTCCCATGAAAGGCAACTATTGGCTTAGCATCCAGCCTGTCAGCCTCATTACAGAGACATGGTTTAGAGTCTGTATTAGTCTGTTCTTACACTGCTAATAAAGACATACCAGAGACTGGGTAATTTATGAAGGAAAGAGGTTTAATTGACTCACAGTTCCACATGGCTGGGGAGGCCTCACAATCATGGCTGAAGGTGAACAGCAATGTCACGTCTTACATCATAGCAGGCAAGAGAGAGCTTGCACAGGAGAACTTCCTTCTACAAAAGCATGAGATCTGGTGAGACTTATTCACTATCATGAGAACAGCATGAGAAAGACCCACCCCATGATTCATTAACCATTCGCCGGGTTCCTCACACAACACGTGGGAATTGTGGGAGCTACAATTCAAGATGAGATTTCTGTGGGGACACAGCCAAACCATATCAGAGTCCATCCCTAATGATACATGAGTTTGCTTCTGATTCTTAGGATTTGTTCAGAATATTCTTACGTAAGCTCATCATTCTAACTTTTCCAATAAAATAAACCATTTTTTTTTTTTTTCATGCAAGATCACTTACTTAGGCTAAGGACTCTTAACATGATGAACAAAGGTTACTTGTGAATCTGTATTTCTGTAGCCAATGAAGGTCAATTTGTGGCCTGGGTCCTCAAACTGAGCAGGTATAAGGTATATGAACTGGAGAGGCCCCAGACTGCTTTTCTGCATGTTTTACTTGATTCAGAATTAATAGAAAACTAGAGAAAACCATTCTTACAGCAGTAAGAATATCTCATAAGGCTTAAAAAAGTCCCCAGTGGGTTAACAAAGAAATGGAAAAAAAAAAATCATTGAGAAAAGGGAATTGAGTTACCTTAGTATTCAGGCCAAATGTGATCCAATATGCATCTCAAATTTATGGAAAGCAGGTGCCAAAAAGTAAGGCAAAACCATGAAAACCCCTGTAACTGAAAATAGGTTCTACTACAAAAGAAAGAAATTGTGAAACACAAAAGTATTTTCTAAAGGTTAGAAGTATACTTATGATGGTACAAAAGATAATAAATGAAAGAGATGTGGAGGACCCCCAAGAAAATAAGGTTGTTGCATTAGAAGCACTCAAATAGAATCAAAGAGTATCTCAGGTAATATCTGTAAAAGATTTATCTATCAGTGAGATTTTTAAAGAAGTATAGTCCAGGCAGAATAAAAGAATATTAAATAAACCTTAAGAATACTTGAAAACTATAAATAAGCAGACATTATAAAATTTCTGGGAAAAACAAAATGAGTTGCTAACTTTAATAAAAGCAGAACTAATGACCACTTTGTAGGCCTGAATATTCAGTGATAGTAAAAACAGTTACCACTCACTGAATACTTATTGGGCTGTAATAACCAGTTTGTAGAATAACAGTAATAATAACAACACTGACAGTGACACACAGAGAGATGAATGAAATTGTGATTTGACCACATATAAGACTAAAGAGCAGATCATTAATAAATGTTGTGAGTTCCTTAGCATAGAACCAACAATCATTAGGACGTAATTTGAGTTCAATTAGTCACCATCACACTAACTCATTTCTCTTTGAACAGAAGGTTAAAATAGGAAAAGGAAACTGTACAGGAAAATGTAATCTGCCTAGACATCAGCAAATATTACAGAGAATGTTCATGTGTGATGTCTACATGACAAGGTCATTTAAGGTCAGAAACAATGATGCATTGGTCACTGGACTTTTTCTTTTAGTATAATCTGCAGGGTGATTATTTAAAGCTGCAGTGTACAATACTGAAAATGCTACTAAAGGTAAATTATATGTGTAGTTTATAAACTTTGAAAATTAAGCACAACTTTCCATAAATTTGAGCATCCATCTTCAATGTGTGTGTGTGTGTGTGTGTATTTGTGGTTGTGTTTCCTTGCAATCAAATGTTGCAATGTTTGTAAAATGACCACATGTACATTCAAAGGAGCACATTTAAACAATCACCAGAAGTAGATAGTTCAATTTTCTTTTTTCTCTTGACAAAGGGTATCCTCAGATACCCTCTGGGGTGAGTGTATAACCAGCCACACGTTTCAGAAATGACTTTAGGTTGGGACTATGAGGATGCCTTCCAAATCTGAGACTTCAAATAATTGTTGTAAAAAATACAGATACGTTTATTTATAACTACTTTCCTTTTCTTGAATTTTAATATTCCTAAGGACTAGAACAGTATTTTGAAATCCTTTGAAAATCTCAGAACCTCAATCAGGTAGTGCACTCTGTGGTACCTTCATACATATTTATTGACCAACTGACTGATTGAATGAGGAAAGAGATAAAATATCAGAGAATACTTACACACTCATTCTGCTAGCAGTGTTTACTCTTAACTCAAAATTATTTGGAAAACACATGGAAAGATGCCTGTCTCTGTGGAAGTCTGTTGACTAGAAATTTAGTTCCTGCATCTCCATATGCTCCCAGTACTTCCTCCAAATAGCATTTCTGAAGTTGGCTAATTTATGGCTGCGTGGTGCTTTTGCCCCTCCTCGTCATGTGTCATAATCTATTTTCATTATCTTTCACTTGGTCCCTTGTCCCTTATGGACAAGACTTTCTTTGCCCCACCAAGGGAGAATTTCACATTCTCTTCTTACTCTGAAGTACAATTCTTATAGATGACAGATTTCTTTTTCTATTTGAGCCTAAGGTTTTCTTTTTTCATAACATACATTAAACACGCACCATAAAAAATTTTAATTAACTTGGCAGTAAGGAGCAAGAAGAAAAATTTAGTGATAAGCTTATGAGTCCAGTTTTTTTACGTATTTCAAAACTTTGAACCCTTAACTTTCGGTGATCTCAAACACTTACTGGACTTAGGCGGAGATTCCCTCTTGGCCAATGAATAGGGTTAATTGTTTTGATCAATCTTATGCAGACCTGTGGACTAACTCTGACCTATAAGAGTACTAGCTTTTAATATGTAACATACTCATGAAATCTCTGCTTTGTAGCATTAAAAACACTGAGTTTCCTGTGTAGTGAATTACTCAGTGAATTTCTTCACTGTTGTATTTTCCCTTGAATAGCAAGTCAGTGAACTCATAGATGTTTTATATGTGCGTATGTATCTACATATATGTGTGTTTGTACAAAAGCATGTATAAATATATGGGTATGATCACTGTATATTAGCTCTGGTCATCTTTGCTCTACTGGCCTGGTGTTAAACACGAGGTTACAACATAAGAGTAAGCCATGCCCAATTTGCCATCCCTCAAATTTTGAAGGGCTTCCATATCCTCATGAATACTTGGTATCATCAGTCTTTTTAAATTTTGGCAATTCTAACAGTTGTGCAGTAATTTCTCACTCTGTTTTTAATTTGCATTTTCCTAATGACTGATGATTTTGAGTATCTTTCACGTACTTAATTGTCCTTGAATCAACTTTGCTAAAGTATCTTCAAACGCTTTTCTAATTTGTAATTGAATTTTGAGAGTTAATTATTTATTCTAGATACAAGTTCTTTATTAGATATGTGATTGGAAAACATTGTCTTGCTGTCTGTGATTTATATTTATATTTTCTTAACTGCCTTTCAAAAGAAATTATAATTTTGATAAAATTGTTCATAAATTTATTTTTAATGGATCATGATTTTGGTGTTGTATCTAAGAAATGTTTGCCTAATGCAAGGTCACAAAGTGTTTCCCCTGTGTGTTATTATAGAACTGTTGTAGTTTTTGGTTTTACATTTAAGCCTATAATCCATTTTGAGTTAAATTTTTACTTTGGCAAGAAGTATGGATCCAGTTTATTCTCCTCTTCCTTCCTTCTTTTCTTCTTCTCTTCTTCTATCTTCATCTTTATCTTGTTTTTTTCTCCTCATGAAAATCTAGTTGTTCTAGCAATACTTGTGGTAAAGTTCATTCTTTTCCCACTAAATTGGCTTTGAACCTTTGTCAAAATTCAATTGCCTATATATGCATGGGTCTAATTCTGAAACCTCTATACTGTTCCACTGATCTATTTACTTGTCTTTAAACAAATTTCACACTGTATTGTTTGCTATAAGTTTATACTAAGTATTGACAAAATATATAAATAAAAGTTTCCAAGACACAAGACATGGGGAAGAAAAGAACTAGGATCCCTGAGAGACAAGAAATAAACAAGGTGAGTTCTAAAGCTGCCCTACTGCTTTCCAGGCTATGGTGCAGGGAGAGGGAGCCCAAGAAGAGCGTGTAGATCCTTAGAGTTGAGAAGACAAAGGTGAGAGTTCAGGGAAAATAAGGCAGCTACAGTTCATAGAGCTGAGTACCAGAAAGACCAGCAAAAGAAGAGAACTCCGGAGATGTGTCTTGAAGTCTCCCTCAGTGTTCAGTTGAGGACTGATCAGTGTATGCACAGGAAGAAATCACACAGATAGTTGAAAAGGTTAGAGGTTACTGTGCCTGATACTCTTAAAGGACAGGCATTACTGCCCATATGAGGATACTGCCTGTGATTTAATCGACTCACGATTTAAAGGCCATTAGTTAGAACATTCAGAAAGAGTCATGACTAAATATTGGGAAATAATGAGCCTGACAAGGATAAAAGAGATGATGCAGGGTACTAAACTCAGGAGTTACAGATGTAAAATCACTACAGATTCTACAATATTAAAGGAACTACCAGAATATTATGAACAACTTTATGCCAATAAGTCAAAACTTGTAAGATAAAGCTAAGTCACTTAAAATTTGCATCATTCATACGTATTTTGCATCTTAGATAATACTAAGAATGAAGAAGATGAAAGTCCAAATTGAAAATTAAAAGAAAACATAAAACAAACAATATTAAATGAAGAGAAAAATGAGGAGATTTTACCAAACTAATTCATCAGAGAGATACATAGAGACAGAGACCTAGAGATTGAAATCCAACAAAAACGAAGGGCATAAAATAAGCCATTTTCTAGTACGATCATGATTGGAAAGAAGGGAAAAGCATAAATAAGTCATGGTAAATTTAAAAGAGCTATAACTTCAGTTAAACTAAATATTTAAAACTCTCAAGGTATTTTTACAAAAAATATTTTAATGTTCAATATGTTTTAAGTTACAATAGATGAATTCCTAAAACATAAAATTTATCAAACCTAACTCTAAAGAGGAAAACAAAAAATAGAAAACATGAATATATTCAAAGTCATTAGAGTAAGTAAATCAGGTAGATAAAAGCTTACCCACTCAAAACATTAGGTCTATGCAGTTTTACACGTACTTTTTACTGAAACTTCAAGAAAAAGTAATATATATCGTTTATAAAACTGTTCTGGGGGAGGAGAAGGAAGATATTAAACATCTGCTTAATATCTAGGCAATTTTGTGAGAATAGCATCACTGATAGCATAATTTTACAATAAAGACAAACACAATTATGAAGAAATGTTTTTTTCTGTTGAGAAACTAACCAAATAATGTTTTTAAATGAAGTTAGAAGGAAAGAAGAAAAAGAAGAGAGAGGGAGAGGAAGGAAAAGGAAGAATTAAGAAGGAAGGAAAGAAGGAAGGAAAGAAGGAAGGAAGGAAGGGAGGGAGGAAGGGAGGGAGGGAGGGAGGGGAGAGTGAAGGATAGGAAAGAAAATAAATAACTGTCATAACCCAGTAAGCTTCATTCCAGTAAAGCAAGGGTACCTTCACATTAGAAAGCTTTTGAATGGCTGTTCCTAACCATATGACAAGTCAGGTATCCTGAATACACTCCAGCATAAAGCATTAGAAATAGTGAATAAAATAAATTTCAAAATTTTCTGGGCAAGTAGGAGCATAAGGAATGTTCTTAAATGTCAAAGTCAATGATCCTCCACAGGTCCTGAAAGTATGTGAGTGCTTAAGCCAGCCAGTATCTGCTAAGATGAACATAGATGACCTGGAGCCTCTAAGAACTAAACTTGGTTCACAGGAGACGATGTTTGAGAAAATTGTGAAACCAGAATGAAAATTATGCAAATAATTTTTAGAGGTCTAAACCTTTAAAAGGCAATAGGCTAAACATATGAATGTGGAGGAGACCTTTGCTTCATAAAGAGCTATAGTGTAGGAATTGCCTTTCTCAGGCTTCACTCCTGGTGGAGAGGGAAGAAGTTATCCCATAAAAATCTCTAGAAATATGATTTTTTGTACCCGTGCTTAACATCAAAATTCATACTTTATGCTTTGTCCACAACAATGTCAAGCAAAATGTAGATAAAATATTCCCAAGTTGGCATTAAGCCAAGGTATTAGGTATACAGAAAAATAACTCCTAAAGAAAGCAAGACATTGAAAGATTCCCGTAGGTAAAAACCCAAGAAATGTGAAAAAAAAGAAATGTGACACATAAGAGGAAACAATTCCCAGTACCAAAGAGTCAAAAGAACAAACCAGGGTAAAATCATATCAATACAGGCTACAAGTATGTAAATGGCCTGACACGGATTCACTACACATTATAAATAGTTTCATCACACTTCTTAAATGAGAGAGTATTATGTGTCAAAAACGACAAGAAAACCTATTCAGAAGTATCAAGCAAATTTGAAAAACAATCAAATAGATGTTCCAAAATTAAATATTCAATAATAAAGTTTAGTTACACTACATTAGAAGCACACATCACCAAGTCCCTATTTGTTGAGACAACACAGTTTTTATTTCAATCAGATCCTTGGACTAAGGTGAGCAAGGATATGCTGTTGTAGGCACCATCAGGGAAGACAGCTAAAAACCTGAATGTGTGCATGTATGAAAGACACCCAGCTGGTTACTCCACAGTGTGAGTGCTCAGAACAGTGAACACAGGTGTCCCTCCCTTCTGAAGCTCAATGATGAGGAAACAGGGGCTCTAATACCTCTAAGTCCATGGTGCTGACACAGCATGTACAAGAAGAGATTCAGATCTGGGTCTTCTAATACCAAATCTTGTGTTACTTTTACTAAATTTTAAAACTTCTAAGCTATATTATGTAAAATATGCAAGCGGCCCTTCTGCAGGATTATTATGGGAATTTTCACTAAAAATAGGTACAAAAATAAATGTCTGGTGGCCACAGAGGTGCTTGTGTCACCCCTTCCCCAACTCCAAGCAGCCTAGATAAAGACTGTCTTTTGGGTGCAAAGTGAGGGAAGAGAACAACAGACTCTGCCTGGTAATCCAGGGAATTTACCTGAATCTTATTCAGGCCCACAAAGGTGATACATCTAAGAGTCTACAAGAATTGCAGCATTACTGGTGTTGGGGCATGCCTCAGTGTGGATACTGTTACAGTGACCAAATATTTCAATCACAACACTCAATACCCTTTGAATACCTGGAAATCCTTCTTAGGAAGGATGGGTACAAACAAGCCTAGACTGCAAAAATTGGAATAAATACCTAATTCTTCAATGCCAAGACATCAACAAACATCCATGAGCATCAAGAACATCCAGGAAAATATGACCTCACCAAACAAACTAAGGCAGGCACCACTGACCAATCCCAGAGGGACAGAGATATGTGATATTTCTGGCAGAGAATTCAAAAGAACTGGTTTGAGGACGTCCAATGAACTTCAACATAACACAGAGAAGAAATTCAGAATCCTATTAGGAAATTTAATAGAGATTGAAATCATTTTAAAAAATCAGGCAGAAATTCTGAAGCTGAAAAAATTCAATTGACAAAAATCCATCACAGCCTAATGGCAGAACTGAGATAGGAAAAGAAATATTTAGTAAGCTTGAAGACAGCCTGTATTAGTGAGAACATGCCCTATTTGATTTTCTGTTTCTGCATTAATTCACTTATAGTAATGGCCTCCAGTTACATCCATGTAGCTACAAAGAACATGATTTCATTCTTCCTTATGGCTGCATAGTATTCTATGGTATATATGTATCACATTTTCTTTATCCAATCCACCACTGATGGGCACTTGGATTGATTCCATGTCTTGGCTATAGTAAATAATGCTGTGATAAATATACAAATGCGGGTGTGTTTTTGGTAGAATGATTACTTTTCCTCTGAGTAGATACTCATTTCCTTTGAATAGCAGGATTGCAGGATCAAATGGTTGTTCTATTTTCAGTTCTTCTAGAAATCTCCATACTGCTTTCCATAGGGGCCGCACTAATTTATCCATCAACATTGTATCAGTGTTCCCTTTTCTCCACAGCCTAGCTAACATGTTATTTTAGGCTTTTAAAATAGCAATTTTTGGTGTGAACCCAGGAGGCGGAGCTTGTGGTGAGCCGAGATCGCGCCACTGCACTCCAGGCTGGGTGACAGAGCAAGACTCTGTCTCAAAAAAAAAAAAAAAAAGAAAGAAAGAAAGAAAGAAAGAAAGAAAGAAAGAAAGAAAGAAAGAAAGAAAGAAAGAAAGAAAGAAAAGAAAATAGCCATTCAAACTGGTATGAGATGGTATCTCACTGTCGGTTTTGATTTGGATTTCTCTAACGATTAATGTCTGTTTGTGTCCTTTGTCTACTTTTTAATAGGATTTTTTTTCTTGTTGATTTATTTAAGTTCCTTATAAATTCTGGATATTAGTCTGTTGTCAGATATAGCTTGCAAATATTTTCTCACATTTTATAGGTTGTCCGTTTATTCCGTTGACAGTTTCTTTTGTTGTGCAGAAGTTCTTTAGTTTAATTAAGTCCAAATTGTCAATTTTTGTTTTTGTTGCATTTGCTTTTGAGGTTTTGCTCAGAAATTCTTTGTCTAAGCCAACGTCTGGAAGAGCGTTTCCTAGGTTTTCTTTTGGGATTTTTATAGTTTTAAATGCATCATTTTCTTAACAACAGGGCAGCTTAAAAGCTATTACATTAAATATAAGTTCCCGCAAAGTATGTTTTAAAATATTTCCCAGATTATTATTATCGTTTTGATGCTAAGTCATGCATTATATATTAAGCATCTTAGAAAATTCAGTGTCTTTTCCATATATTCAATTGATATGGAATGGGGGTAGGGAATTTTAACAGTAATGCAAAGAATCAAGCCAAAGTATTATAAGTACCACTGTTTGTTAAACTTCTTCAGATATGTTCTAGAATGCCTAGAAATTCTTCTAAGAAAGTCAAGGAGGGATAGGATACCAACGCTCCTGTTTCATAATATGCTACACGCGTGAGCCAAGTAAACATGGCTTTTCCTCTTTTTTCTTTCTTTCTTCCCTTCTGTCTCTATCCCTGTCTTTCCATTTACTGTGTTCTTTTATGTTTTATTTATTTATATGCTTTTAGGGATTTTGTTCTAACTCCCCAGGAAGGACAAAATTCTTAAATTGAGTTATGACACACAGTTCTGGTCAGAATAAACAGACAACAGGAATTCCTAGATGACAGTAAGATTATAATGCCCATAAGGAAAAGGGAGGCAGGTATAGAAATAGAGAATGGGGAGGTGTATCTTACGTTCAGTTTTGGACAACAGGGATGCCCAGTATGGGATTCAAAATGTCCTTCCTGGGGTTTTGGCACTTTCCTTGGGAAAAATTGGAATAAACACCTAACTCTTCAATGCCAAGACATTAACAAACATCAAGAGTAGATCGGACCTCAATGTACTCTTCCCAAAGAAAAGTACATAAATGTCAGTGAAGACCTTGCCGTAAGGCAGGAACTAGAATTCCCAAAGGGCCTTTACCCCACAGATTTTATTCTCTTGACTCCCTTTGCAAACACCACTTGTGTCTCCAGGTGTTCCCATTTTCTAATCACTCCTGTATTCATGTTTTGTTTGGTTTACTTCTTTCCATTTTCCGAACTGTGAGATGAATATAGAGCTTCTTCCTTGGACCTGGTATTCTCAGCATATTTCTCCCACTTTTCCTTTTGTTCTCTGAGAAAATTGAATTGACTCATTATACTTTAAGTTCTTTCTAGCTTTCTCACTCCAGTGCAGAAATAAGTGCATGCCCTCCAGGTGCCCAGTCCAGCGAGCATGATAAAAAAGGTAATTAGATTTTTGGCAGGAAGGGTGTACCCAGTATTACAGGGCCACAAAAGAAGGAGCACAGATATTTGCTCCAGGAAGTCAGAGAGAATTTCTAGGGAGGGCAAAATTTGAGTAAGACTCTGAATAATGAGTGGTGCCAAAACCAGTGGAACCTCAACGTGAGCCAGCAACTCACTTACATCCAGCACCTTTATGAGGTGCATGTTAGGTACGGGCATGAGGCAGGTGCTGGAGATGCAGGAGAGAATAAGGCTGGGTCACTTCCTGCAACAAAACCTGCAATCTAATGGAGGAGGTCACCATGAAAATCACAGGAAGTAAAAGAGCAATGATGAGTTTATAAAGGCATTCAGTTAATTTAGGTATTAAAAGAAGGCCCCTCACAAAATGTTATTTAGGCTGAACTGTAAAGGATGAACAAGAGATGGGTAATTAAGAGGTGGCAGGTGAAGTGTTAGGGGCAGAGGGAAGGATAGGAGAAAGTCTGAATGAGACATGAAGCAGGGAAATTATGAAAAAATGAAAGGAATTTTAGTATTTCTGGGATGCCCTGAACAAAGAATATAGCACCACCTATGACAAATAAGGAGGTAAAGTCAACATCACTGGGCAAATTATTCATGCCAATTGAGTTTGAGGGGGTTGGAAAATCTCTAAGTGTGCTAATGAGAATTCTCATTTCATTATGTGTAGGTTAGAACTAGATATTATACCATTATTATTTAAGATAACTTTAATAGAGAAGTAATATGTAGCAGGCACTCCCATATGCAACTTTTCATGTATTGCACAATGATCCTGCAGAACAAACATTTGTGATTAGATGTCATCCTTCCATCATAAATGAAAGTAAGTTTCAGGCTGTAAACTCACTTGAGTTCAGTGTGTAAGTGGCAGTTCTGGGATTTATTCTTGTCTGCCTGGACTCCAAAATACTTCCATTAGCCTCGGTATTTAATTGCCTCTCTAGGATTACTGAAAACCCAAGGGTGGCAGAGCCAAAGCAGTAGTCTTTTTTAGTCTGGCCTGTGTCCCATCCGCCCAGGGTAACTTGGTTTAGTCAATCCTAGGATGCCTTTAAACTGTGACTTGTTTCTATGGAAAGCTTTCTTATTTCTGAAATCCTCTATAGTGACTGCAGTAAGTCATCTCTATCCTGAATAGTCTCCATCAACATTATCTTTGGAAGTCACCTTCTTTGTCCAATGTAACTTAAAAAGAGGAAGTTCGTTAAATATTATGTAATTCTACTACCATCAGGACAGCAGAAACTGGAGACTATCATAATACACTCTATACTGTGGATCTCTTGCCATGGGTGGCTGGTGTGTGTTGATGAAGCACACTGCGTTCTCAGCATACCTCAGGGTTTTCATCAAATCCTGTTAAAGGACCCCTGTAAGTGGTGCTATATTTGGATATCAGAACTAGAACAAATCAGCACAGATTTTGGTCTCTGGAGCAAAGGGAAAAAAAGCCAGTTAGACGTCCTTTTGCAGAACTTTGTGGATTAGGGTAAGTGATCCACGTGTGCTGTGTTTTCAAACTCACAACTCAGTCTGAGCTCACAGTCAGCTGTGGAACTCAAGGGGCTTACACAGCATTTTCATGGCTAACATTCCCATTTAGTACAAGGACAAAACACTGCCTGATTATCCCCTCTTCTCGATAATATTAAGAACGTGCCCCAAGACTATGAAACAAACTTTAAAGATAAAAGAGACTCCTAAAACATTAGTCGTCTTTCATTTGTTTGGCAGGTTAAAACCCACACTTACCCATTTGGAGTGGATATAGCACAGGCTCAGTGAAAGCAAGAGAAAGAAGAGTTTTAGAAGAAGATTTCTAAGGACAGAAAGTGTATTACAATGCCCTGTGTCTCCTTGTAGTAAACAATAAAGCATGCGTATGTCAGGCAGTGGGCCGTGTTTGCAGCATTTTCTACACTATCTCAAATGCATATCCATTGGTTGCATAATGAGTGGGAAGGGGAACAGCTACATGAGAAAGTGTGATGAGAGTCCTCCATATTGCTGGCAGTAGTATGGAAGTTGTCACCTAGTTTGGCTTCTTACTCTTCTTAAATTTCTTATAATCATGTGAAGTAGGTGACATCATTATTGCCACTTTAAAGTTATTTTTCTAAATGCTTTCACGAATGATGTGTTCTCAAGCCCAAAAACATTTTTAGTTTTATTCCTCTGCTAATTTTATTTTATATGAATCCTTTTGCCCTTTTCCCATGTAATGAGGATCTGTTCCTACTTCTCTCAAAGTAGCAGAGTATGAGATTGCTAACAAGCTCTCAATAGCAAGAGTACAGTATTTGCACTCACTTATAGGATATTGAACAGAAGAGAGGAAATTAAACCAATGTACAATGTAAAGATTTTAATAGTTTTTTTCCTCTGATGAGCTAATTTCTGTCACTTATGAATAAAACTATATATTAGTAACTGCTTTAGGTAAAAAGCAGTGTGTTAGGTGTGTAGAAAGTCTTCATGGAAACTTGATTTCAGGCCTGTTTGAGGAAGGATGGATGATGATAATACCAAACAGGCTTTTCTGAATCAGTCATTTTGAGTTAGTAAATTTAACCCAGAGATGGGGTTATTATTGTGATGGTGGCAAAAATACACAAAACATAAAATTTACCATTGTAATCATTTTTAAGTGTACAGTTCAGTGGTATTAAATATATTCACATTGTTGTACGATCATTACCACCATCCATCTCCAGAACTACTTCTTCTTCCCAAAGTAAAAGTGTGTCTCTGTTAAACACTAACTCCCTATTCCTCCCCAGCTCTGCAGTTTGCAGCAGCCACCCTTCTAGTTTCTGTGATTTTGATGACTCCAGGTGTCTCCATCACTAGACACTGGAATTTGACAGTGTTTGTCCTTTGTGACTGGCTTATTTCACTTAACATGACATCTTCAAGGTTGGGACAGATATTTAACTTCCCAGCAATCAATATTCTTCCATTCTTGGTTCATAATCATCAACTCTCACCCTCTGCTGTCCCACACATGGATACTTTAACATGTCTGTTTTAGGAAGCCATTTCTACCATGTGCTAGAAAATGGTATCTGCCAAACATACAACTAAATTGGTTTGTTCTTCACTGGTTAACATCTGAAAAAGACACCCTTGATCCTCATTTGGTCTCTAAACATAACCCTCATTATAGGGGAGTTTACTTTTCATTCTTTGTATTACTATGTCATTAGAAATTTTTATAAGAATACTTAATTTTTGTGGTACTAGCTTTAAATAAATATTTATTCTTTAGGTAGTGAATTGTGCTTTGCAATTATTTTGCTTCTGATAAATGTGGGTTTCACTTTTTCTATTATGCACTTATTCAAGTATTCAAAATGACTAGAAATTTATATAGTAGCTCAAATATATTTTAACCAATAAAACTATTGTGGCTTGAAATTTGTGATGTTCCAAGATTACCGTCAGCTGTGTGGAACATACTTGCCTTTCTTAGATGACTGTCTGCAGGTGATGACCCAGGATGCACCTATGGGCAAAGTTCTCCAGAATGGCAGGCAACCCTGCACCTTGCCGTGGACTTCTGGCACACCTTTGGGAATAAGACTGAAACTATTTTCCTTTTCCTACTGATGCAACAGATCCAATGACAGCTGGGTTCTGGCCCAGACAGGAGATAATTTTGTTGCACTTTTTGAGAATCTTCTGTTTGTTCCTCCTCATTGATCTTGGAAGTTTCCATCTCCCATTGTGCCCTTTGTATTAAAAGCTGAGTTGGAAGAAGACACCCTGTCTCTTGGCTTCATCTTCACCAAGTACTTCATATCTTACTTGTCATTTTAGATGTCATTGTCATTACCAATTGTTTTCTTGTTCTTTTCCTCTGTACTCTTGTCCACAGCAAACATGACCAGGTTTCCAGTAGCAACAATGTAAAAAAACATCCAGAACCTGTTCTCATGTAACTAAAAGTGCATGTCAAGATGGCAGATTTACTGAAGATCTGTCTTTTTGATAGTAATAATGTCATGATGTTTTGTCAAAACACTCATAAATTCAAACCAAGGAATTGTGGTTCCTAACACTTCAAATTTGTCTCTGAAGAAGACTGTTAAGATATTCAGAGCCCCATCAAGGCTGATGTTCTTATTCAATTCCTTGTCTTCGAAGATTTGGGCTGCAGAAATTTTGAAATCTTGGAAATATACCAATAGGAAACCATCATGACTGTGAAACTTGTCTGGCAAAATGTAATGTAAAGGACCTCATCCACTGGGTCTAATGTGCATGAAAGACATCAAAATTTAATTTTTCAGATACATTGTGGTCTGGTGAAAAGTGTGATATTGTGGCTTGTAATAAAAAATATATAATTGATTTTCATCTGCATTTTATGCTCACATCTCCTAAAATTATTGTAATTTCCTAAACAATATGTGTTTAGGAAATTAACAAGATGCTGGGCGCATCTTGTTTTGTAATATTTGGTCTTTGACCCAAGTTCTTGACACAGAACTCCTAAATGCTTTGGAAGCTTTTGTTCTACTGAAGTGACTCTTGGTGGCCTTCTGAGTAGGAGCTGCTTACTGGAAAGGCCAAACCATAATTAGAAGCTGAGAACTTTTAAGCCTCTCCCTTCATTCTGTTAGAAGAAAATAAAAGCTAGAAACTGAATTAACAATGTGCCTACATGATGAAGCTTCCATAAAAATCCCTGCAGTACAGGGTTCAGAGAGCTTCCAAGTTGGAGAATACAACCATGTGGTGGGAGGGTGGCGCATGTCAGCTATACAGGCATAGAAGCTCCTGCTCTTGGGACCCTCCCAAACCTTGCCCTGTATATCTCTTCATTTGTACTTTTTTATCATATATTTTCTACTAAACCAGTAAAAGTAAGTGTTTCCCTGTGTTCTCTGAGTCATTCTAGCAAGTAATCAAACCTGAGGAGGGGACTGTAGGAACCTCTGATTGGTAGCAATTCAGACAGACATTGTGGGTGACTCGGGGAGCCATCCCTTATGATTGGGATCTGAAACTGGAGGTAGTCTTATGGGACTGAGCCCTTAACATGTGGGGTCTGTGATAACTCCAGGTAGATAGTGTCAGAATTAAATTGATTACGGGACATCCAGTTTTGTTTGTACAGAGTTGCAGAATTTCCTCGCACATTTTGGTGACAAGAGTGATGGAGTCTGAGTAAAGAGAAAAATAGAGTTTTTCTGTAGAGAAGGGTAGGTATTAATCTTTTAGAATCAATTTTAATTCTCAATTGAGTGCTGTAAGAGAGAATGTATTTGCCTGGATCAAATATTGTGGAACACTCCTGTTCGTATTGAAATTCTTAAAATTGTACTTGAAATTGGTTGTCATAACCTTCCCTATCTATCCAGGTATTATTTTACTTTGAGGAGTCTGTTTGTCTGTTTTTATCTCCACTCAGTAAAATGGGTGGCCAAACTGTAGAACTGACCTTCAAAATTTAATTTTCCACAATGAATATGCATTCAACTTAAGTGGTAACTCCAAGGTCTAAACATTTCTATCCATACCAAATTTCCTTTGCAAGCTCTAATCATAACAATGACTATGATTTTCACATACAAGAAGTATCCCAATCAAATATAGGTCATAATGACATCAATGTTATTATGAATCAATACTAAAAATTTTGTCTCAACTCTGCCATTTATCAGCTGTTTAATCTTGAGGAAGTCACGTCACTTCTCTGAACTTGTTGTCCATAAAATGGAAAGAGCAGTAAACAATTTACAATTTTCTAATAAAGAATAAATGGTAGTCTGATTAAGAAAGTTGCAATATATTTTATGTACCATGAATCTATCATTATATTATTTAAATAAAAGACTCTTGAAAATGCAAAATCGGTATTCTGCAGTATTCTGTTCCCGGGTCATTTATTTCTGAAATAAAACAAAATCTTAACTTATACATTTTATGAACTTTTTTTTTTTTTGAGACAGAGTCTCACTCTGTCCCCCAGGCTAGAGTGCAATGGCGTGATCACAGCTCACTGAAGCTTTGACTTCCCAGGCTCAAACAATTCTCCTACCTCAGCCCAGCCTCTCGAATAGCTGGGACCACAGGCACACCCTACTATGCTGGGCTAATCTTTTATGTTAATTTTGTAGAGATGGAGTTTCCTTATGTTTCCCATGCTGGTTTTAAATTCCAGGGCTTAAGGGATCCCCCTTTCTCAGCCTCCCAAACTGCTGGGATTACAGGAAGGAGCCATGTAGGTCTTTCTCTTAAAAAATATATTTACATATATTGTATTTTAATCATATCATCTGTTAATGTGCAAGAAATTACAAAGTTATCTTGTTAACTTTGTTGTTGCTTAAATATGTTGTAACATCAATGGAATTGAGATACATGGGTTAAAATATAACACATAATTATGTATTTTACATAATGTTGCATATTTTATTTAACACATAAATATGGTACTATATTTATAGTATATAGGACTATACATTATATATTATATAACATTTATTATAGTCATGTTATTTTATTATGAAGATTATATGAAGATTAATAGAATTTGTGTCTTTAATCTTCCAAATTATTCTATGTTTTCATAAATTTTCATAAAGCTAGCCATATAAAAATGTAACTCTTAAGGCAAATTTAATAAAATCTTCAGCTGATAGCCAATGCTAAAGTGTTAGGATGATTTAAACTAGTGGCATTTTGTTAACTTTAGTAAGGTCCTTTCATGTCCTTTGGCTCTTAATGTGTTTGTATCTACATCAAATTATGGATTAACTGTTGTGTTAAAATTGGGCTTTTATTTCAATGAATCAGACAATAAATGTAACCAAATGAGATCTTTCCTCTTTAAGTGATGGGTGGATTGATTCAGTTGCCAATATTGACTACTCAAGCATTAGACAGATAGTGGAGCTGACAAACATTAACACAAAACAAAACACCACCACCAACAATAACAAAAACAAATCACTTTGAATTCCTGTTATCATTTTTTCTTTTTTTTTGCAAAAACAGTTGCTATTCAAAAGATTTAAATATGAAATCTTAAATAATATGCTTAAAAACAATATTGCTTGTATTATCTATGTAATAAATCATGTTAAACTTTTTTATCTTTAGAGCCATGGTTGATCAATTTCATGCATGGACACAGTCAAATGCAGTAAGAAACCTTCCTAATACTCAAATACTTTGATATTCACATGCACCTGACTTCAGATTACTGCCTGATGTAAATGTAACCTCGGTAACAAGAATATGGCAATCATAGTAAGCAGACAATTGTATTAACCATGACTTGCTCTTCAAAGAGGAAGAAAAGAATGTTAAATTAGTCTATATTTGTACACACTGACTTTTTAGTAATCACATACTGGACAACACTGGACAAGTCTCATGATTGTATATTGGAGAGTTCACAGGGATTTGCTTTGACCGTCCCTATTTCCCACTAATCAGTTTGCCTTAAGTCTTCACTGTGCTAAGATTCCAGAGATCAGACCACCAGCAGAATATTAAATAAATTGTAACATTTCCCTTTCCGTCTTCAATCAAATAATCCATAATTTTAAACCTACGGATTTTTATTAATTTGCTCCCTCAAACCCAGGACTCATATTCTGCAGTGTCCTCAGTCCTTTTTGCTAGGGATTTGCTGCCCAAAGGCTAGCCACCTGGTGAAATTGAAGGCTATCTATGAGGACAGAAAGTAAATATGGTGGGGAAGAGGGGTCAATATTAGAGACTGTAGGTTTAGGCAGTGGTCTACGTTCTGGAGAAATGATTGAAAATGGACTTAGTAACACAGATACAGAGTATAAGGCGGACAAAATATTAGTCTGAATGCGTGTTTGGAAATGTTTCAGGGCAGGTTTTAGTTATTGTATTAGTTCGTTCTCACACTTCTATAAAGAACTTTCCAAGACTGGGTAATTTATAAAGGAAGGAGGTTTAATTGACTCACAGTTCCACATGGCTGAGGAGGCCTCAGCAAACTTACAATCATGGGAGAAGGGGAAGCAGGCACCTTCTTCACAAGGTGGCAGGAGAGAGATGAGTGAATGATGGAGGAACTTCCAAACATTTATAAAACCCCCAGATCTTGTGAGAACTCACTATCATGAGAACAGCATAGGGGAAACCACCTCCATGATCCAATCACCCCTCACCAGGTCTCTCCCTCAACACCTGGGGATTAGAAATGAAGATGAGATTTGGGTGGGCACATGAAGCCTAACCATATCAGTTACAATATATGAGACTGGGTTCATATTTTCCATGATATGAGGCTTATTGGTGATTCAGATCCCAAAGGTGATGGAGGTTTCTGCCGATTAAATTGTATTTAGTATATTTTGTTAAAGTTGAAGTATGACACCGTAAAAGAAACACAAAAAGAATCCATATGATCGTAAGTGTGATTTTAAAAACCTTAAGAAATAGGATAGTAGAATATTAACAAAACATACATTCAAATGGTACAGGTACTTCAAATTTAATGTGGGCAAAGGGAAGTAATCCAATAAATAATGCACTTCTCCTAAATTTTCACATGGCTACATAGTGCCATCATAACTCCCACATCAAAGAGATTATTGATTTTTATTTTACAAATTGAGTGTTGATGTGTTTGTTATAACAAACATCACACAAATAGAAGAGTTCATAAACCCATATGTATAGCTCATTAATAATTATGAAGTAAACAGACAACTATCTACTGCTCTGATAAAGATGTATGGTGTTACAAGATATCAGAAATATCTGCATGCCTTGTTCAATCACCACTTCCTCTCCAACTTGTCCTAATCAGTTTCCTTTATGATGAAAATATTATATTACGATCTTTAAAATAACACTCTGTCTATATGCATCTTAAATAATATTCAATATATTTGCCTGGTTTTGAACATTATATAAACAAAATATGCTCAATTTATTTTTTCATTTTTAACTTTTGTATTAGAGTCATGGGTACAAGGGCAAGTTTGTTATTTAGGTGAATCGTATGTCATGGGGGTTTGACATACAGATTATTTCATCGCCCAAGTAATAAACATAGTATCGAATAGGTAGTTTTTCAATTCTCACTGACCTCCCACCATTCACTGTCAAGTAGGCCCCAGTGTCTGTTGTTTCCTTCTTTGTGTCCACGTGAAATCAATGTTTAGCTCTTAATTATAGGTGGGAACATGTGGTATTTCCTTTTCTGTTCCTGTGTTAGTTCACTTAGGATAATGCCATGAGGCGCCATACGTGTTCCTGCAAAGGACATGATCTCACTCTTTTTTATTGCTGTATAGTATTCCATGATGTGTATGTACCACATTTTCTTTATACAGTCTACTATTGACGAGCATTTAGGCTGAATCCATGTCTTTGCTATTGTGACTAGTAGTAATGAACATGAGTATGCATGTGTCTTTATTTTAGAATGATTTATATTGCTTTGGGTATATACCCAATAATAGGATTGCTGAGTCAAATGGTAATTCTGTTTTGAGTTTTTTGAGAAATCAACAAACTGCTTTCCACAATGGTTGAACTAATTTCCACTCCCACCACCAGTTAATAAGCATTCCTTTTTCTCAACAGCTTTGCCAGCACCTGTTAATTTTTGACTTTTCAGTAATAGCCATTCTGACTTTATTTATTTATTTATTTTTTGAGACAGAGTCTCACTCTGTCACCAGGCTGAAGTGCAGTGGCGTGATCTTGGCTCCACTGCCTCCCGGGTTCAAGCGATTCTCCTGCCTCAGTCCCCTAAGTAGCTGGGATTACAGGCACGCGCTACCACACCCAGCTAATTTTTGTGTTTTTAGTAGAGACAGGGTTTCACTATGTTGGCCAGGATGGTCTCAGTGCTCTGACCTCGTGATCCGCCCATCTCAGCCTCCCAAAGTGCTGGGATTACAGGCGAGAGTCACCGCACCTAGCCTTGAATGAGTTTTTTTAGTCCTTTGAAGAATGTCATTAGTAGTTTGATAGAAATGGTATTGAATCTGTAAATTGCTTTGAACGGTATGGCCATTTTAATGATATTGATTCTTTCTATCCATGAGCATGGAATGCTTTTCCATTTGTTTATTTAATCTCTGATATCTTTGAGTAGTGTTTTGTAATTCTTATTGTAAAGATCTTTCACCTGGTTAGCTGTACTCCTGGGTATTTTATTCTTTTTGTGGCTTTTGGGAATGGGATTGCATTCTTGATTTAGCCATCAGCTTGGATGTTGTTGTTGTGGCAAAATGCTGCTGATTTTTGCACATTGATTTTGTATCCGGAAATTTTGCTTAAGTTGTTTATCAGCTGGAGGAGCTTTTGGACAGAGACTAAGGGGTTTGCTATGTATGGAATCATATTGTCTGCAAACAGAGATAGTTTGAGCACCTGTCTCCCTACTTGGATGCCTTTTATTTCTTTTTCTTGTCTGATTGCTCTGTCTAGGACTTTCACTGCTATGTAGAACAGAAGTGATGAGACAGGGCATTTTGTAGTATTCTGGTTCTCAAAGTGAATGCTTCCAGCTTTTGCCCATTTAGTATGATGTTGGCTATGGGTTTGTCATACATGGCTTAGTATTTTGAGGTATGATCCATCAATGCCCAGTGCATTAAGGGTTTTTAACATGAATAAATGTTAAATTTTATCAAAGGTCTTTTCTGCATCTATTGAGATGATTGTGTGTTTTTCATCTTTTGTTCTGTCTATGTGGTGAATCATATTTATTAATTTGTTTATGCTAAACTACCCTTGCACCTCAGGGATAAGACCTACTTCATCATAATGGATTAGCTTTTTGATGTGCTGATGGATTCTGCTTGCTAGTGTTTAGTTGATGATTTTAGGATCTATGTTCATCAGGGATTTTTTGGCCTAAGGTTTTCTTTTTCTTGTTGCTGTGTCTCTGGCAGGTTTTAGTGTCAGAATGATGCTGGCTTCACAGAACGAGTAAGAGAGGAGTCCCTCCTCCTCAGTTTTTTGGAAATGATTTTAGTAAGAATGGTACCAGTTCTTCTTTATATATCTGGGAGAATAGAGCTATGAATCTCTCTGGTCCTGGGCTTTTTCTTGCTGATTCAATTTTGGAACTTATTATTGGTGTGTTTAGGGATTCAATTTCTTCTTTCATTCTTGGGAGCTTGTATTGCCCCAGGAATTTATCCATTTCTTCTAGGTTTTTAGCTTGTGTGCAGAGAGGTGTTCGTAGTAGTCTCTATGAGATTTTGTATTTCTTTGTGGTTGGTGGTAATGTTCCCTTTGTCATTTCTAACTGTATTTATTTGGATCATCTCTCTTTTTTCTTTATTTGTCTAGCTGGTAGTCTGTCAATCTTATTTACTCTTTCAAAAAACAAATTCCTGCATTTGTTCATCTTTTACATGACTTTTCAAGTTTCAATTTCCTTCAGTTCAACTCTGATTCCAGTTATTTCTTGTCTTCTGCTAGCTTTGAGATTTATTTGTTCTTGCTTCTGTAGTTCCTCTAGGTGTGATGTTACTTTGTTAATTTTAGATATTTCTAAATATCTATAGCACTATAGATGTGGGTGTTTAGCACTCTAAATTTTCCTCTTATCACTACTGCTTTAGCTGTGCCCCAGAGATTCTGGTATGTTATGTCTTTGTTCTCATTAGTTTCGAAGAATTTCTTGATTTCTGGCCTAATTTCATTGTTTCCCCTAAAGTCATTCAGGAGCAGGTTGTCAATTTCTTTGTAATTATATGGTTTTAAGTGATTTTCATAGAATTAATTTCTATGTATTACACTTGGTCTATTAGTGTGGTTGGTAGTATTTCAGTTTTTTTAATTTGTTGAGGATTGTTTTATGGCCAAGCATTTGGTTTATTCTAAAGTATGTGTCATGTGCAGATGAGAAGAATGTATATTCTGTTGTTTTTCTGTGGAGAGTTCTGTATATGTTTGTCAGGTCCATTTGGTCAAGTGTCATGTTCAAGTCCTGAATATCTTCATTAGCTTTCTGCTAAGATGATCTGTCTAGTACTATCAGTGGGGATTAAAGTCTATCACTATTTTTTATGGTTATTGAAGTCCTTTTGTAAGTCTCGAAGAACTTACTTTATGAATATGGGCGCTCCTGTATAGGATGTGTATATATTTAAAACAGGTCTTGAATTGAACTCTTTACCATTATGTAATGGCCTTCTTTGTCCTTTTTAATTTTTGTTGATTTAAAGTCTGTTTTGTCTGAAATGAAAATAGCAACCTCTGCTTTCTCTGCTTTTCATTTGTTTGGTAGATTTTTCTCCTTCCGTTTACTTTGAGCCTATGCATGTCATTACATTTGAGATGGGACTCTTGAAGACAGCATATCATTATTTTTTGCTTATTTATCCATCTTGTGACTCTTTGCCTTTGAATTTTACCATTTAGCTCCTTTATATTCAAAGTTATTATTGATCTGTGAGAATTTGATCCTGTCATTTTCTTGTTAGCTGATTATTATGCAGACTTGTTTGTATGGTTGCTTTATAGTGCCAATAGTCCATGTACTTATTCGTAGTTTTTTTGTTTGTTTGTTTGTTTGTTTGTTTGTTTTAGTGGCTGGTAACAGTCTTTCCTTTCCATATTTAGCACTCACTTCAGGACTTCTTGTAAGGCAGGTCTGATAGTAATGAACTCCCTTAACATTCGCTTGTCTGAAAAGGATCTTATTTCCTCTTTGCTTACAAAGTTTAGTTTGGCTGTTTATGAAATTATTGGTTGGGATTTCTTTTTCTTTAACAATTCTTAATATAAACCCTCAACCTCTTCTGGCTTGAAGGGTTTCTGTGGAAATGAATGTGCACTATTAGCTTTATGGGGTTCCCTTTGTAGGTGACCTGTCCCTTCTCTCTAACTGCCTTTAACATTTTATTTTGACATTGAAAAATCTGATGACTATGTCTTGAGGATGGTTGTCTTGTGTCATATCACACAGGGATTCTCTACATTTCCTGAATTTAAATACTGGCCTCTCTAGGAAGATTGGGGTAATTTTTATGAAAGATATCTTGAAATACGTTTTTCAAGTTGCTTGCTTTCTCTCCCTCTCTTTCAGGGACACAAATTAGTTTTAGATCTTGTCTCTTTACATAATTCCATATTTCTCCAATGTTTTGTTCATCCTTCGTTTATCTTTTTATTTTTTTGTCCGACTGAGTTATTTCAGAGAACCAGTCTTCGACCTCTAGAATTATTTCCTCAGCTTAGTTGATTCTGCTGTTAATACTTACTATTATATTCTGAAAGTCTTGAAGTGAGTTTTTCAGCTCTATCAGATCAATTTTGTGCTATCTGAAAATGGCCATTTCATCTTTTATATCCTGTATTATTTTATTGTATTTCTTAGAAACCTTGGGTTGAGTTTCGACTTTATCCTGAATCTCAATGATTTTCATTGATATCCGTATTCTGAATTCTATTTTGATCACATCAGCCATTCAGCCTGGTTAAGAACCATTGTTGGGGAACCAGTACGGTCATTTAGAGGTAAAAGGACATTCTGGTTTTTTGAGTTGCCAGTGTTTTTGTGCTGGTTCTTTTTCATCTGTGTGGGCTGATGTTCCTTCAGTCTTTGAAGTTGCTTTCTCTTCAGTGGTTTTGTTTTGGGGTGTGTGTGCATGTGTGTGTGTGTGTGTGTGTGTGTGTGTGTGTGTGTGTGTGTGTTTGCTTTTATCTTCTTTGTTACCCTTGGGTTTGATTGTGATCTAAGATGGGTTCATTCATCTGGCTTTGTTTCTGAAAGGTTTTAGAGGGCCAAAGCTCAGCTCAGCACTCCTGGCTTGCATGCTGTCATTCTTGGGTGGGGCTGGTATCGGGCCCCCAGTTTTGTTATCCTGCCCCCCAAGGTTAAGAGTCTGCTGCCCTGGAAGGGCTGAGGTGTTCCCATACCATTGGCCAGAACACTCCGACAGCTAGTACCAGCCAAAGCACTTTGTCGGGGTGGTAGCAGTAGGTTCCTTGCTCCTTCATATTTGCCAGCAGTAGCAGCAGGTCAGCAGGGTGAATGCTTGTCAGCTGTAGCAGGGTGCTGGCAGGCACAAGGCTGCCAGCTTCCATATGTGCACTTGTGCCACCCTCAACATATTTTATTTTAACTAGTTTACTTATCTTTTAACACACTTGGAGCCATATTTGGTTACATGTATACCATATACATGCATGTCATATATGTTTGATTGTATGAATACATTCATGTGAATTACATCCTACAATTCTTCCAAAATTTTAATGACTTTTTCTTTCTATACTGTCAATCACTGAGAGTGAAATTAATATCTATTGCTATGTTTTCTGAACTTCTCATGGTATTCTGACCTCTTATGCTTTAATTTGAAGTTGTTATGAGATGCCAACGAATTGAATATTTCTTCTCTTCTGTGTTCGTTGTAGGAGTCACACTTCAAAAGCTAATAAAGGCTTGTGCTTGAAAAACCAGTGAGTAGACAATACTAAAATAAATTGAACACAAATACCACCTGACTTAGACAAATCCTACATATTTCCTGCAACTAGCTAAGTGGCAAGTATGAACAAGAGAGGAAAGAGGGTAGAAACAAAGATGTCCAGCCTGTCAGTGTCCTGACTGCCATTCACTCTCAGCTGGCACTATCTGTCACAATGTTTAGTGAAACACAGTCCTCCCTGCCATGTGGTAAATATTTGTTGTGTTTGACAGTGTTAAACTATGCACTCAGAAAAGAGGAAAGCCTTTGGTGCAGTGGTTTGGAGAAGTGGACTTATATCCTCGCTGGAAATCTTCCCATTATATCTGCTCGGTTTCTCAGCCACATTCTGAGTAACATCAGCCTTTATATCATTGCTTATATCAGTTACTTACTACATATACCACTCTTCATCGACACATTCTAGGGTGTTCAGTATTTTAAAAAACATTTTTACAACTTTCAGTGTAGGGAATATGTTTATCTCTTTGGGGCGAGGTAGGCATAAATGCAAACAACATGTATTTACCAACAGTGATATACTTATCAGTACTGAGATAAACTTGTGTACAAATTTAACCATTTTGAAAAGAAAACAACTATTCAACTGCTTTGAAAAAAAGCATATTTGCCAGTTCGCTTTAAGGAAATCATGTTTTCATGCAAAGTATCCATTCTGAGCTAAGGCTTGTTTACCACTTTAAATCACAGCTACACACCCACAGAGTTATCACTCTGCTGCAACATTCCCTTTTTTTTTTTTTTTTTAACATCTTTCCCAACGGACTATGGATACAAAAGCTCTTTCCTTCACTTCCATGTCTTCAGGAACCAGCATGAAATCCTGAAATGTAATAGAGCCACTGAATAAGTATTAAAGGAAAGATGATATTTAGAATACATATCACAGGAAAGATTATTTTAGAAACCTTATGATGCCTTTCTTCAAATGTCCAGAGGACATATTTGGAAATAAAGAATAGAGAACTGACTCTGTGGTAGAGTTAGAACTAGTAGCAAAAGGTTCAAATAAATGATTTGTTTTGAGTTAAGTATTTCAAATAACAAGCACAGTTCAAGAACAAGCTGTGCTAGTTCCTAAATTTTGAACTCCCTTTTCCAGTGTAAAATGAAGACTAGTGGATATTATAAGGGGGAATTCTACCTCAGTAGTAAAACATTGTAAGTGACCTATGGAGTCTGACTCTTAGGAGCTTTGTAGTCTTTGGACATGGAAGCAATAAAAACGTTTAAAGTTTCAAAGTCAAGGTTTTTTAATAAACAAGATCACTTCTTTCCTTCCTCAAAAGCTTTTTTTGTTATTGTTTTGGAAAGAAAACCTGACTATTACTCTGATATATCAAAAAAGCACCACATTAAAATAATATCTCTGTGATTACAGATTATTTGCTGCCCTAGTTTTCTTTTGCTTTAAAATACAATGTCTTCTAAAGAGCAAGATATTTGTAACTAATATACAAACATGCTAAGTCTAAAAATGTCAAAATAGTGTATATGAGAGCCACATATTCTTCATAAAATTTCAGAGGAAGGAAAACATAACCATGTTAAACAAAAAACATACTGAGACTCAAACATGAACAGATACTGGTGAGGTTGTGGAGAAAAGGGTATGCTTATACGCTACTGGTGAGAATGTTATTAGTTTAGTCACTGTGGAAAGCAGTTTGGAGATTTCTGAAAGAACTGAATTTGGGCTACCACTTGAAATTTGGACTACCTCATCAATCTCACTACTGGGTATATACTCAAAGGAAAACAAATCATTCTACCAAAAAGACACATGCACTCATATGTTCATTGCAGTGCTATTCACAATAGCAAAGACATGGATTGAACCCAGGTACCCATCAGTAGTGAATTGGATTAATGAAATGTGGTACATATATACCACGAAATACTATGAAGCCATAAAGAAGAACAAAATCATGTTTTCTGCAGCAACACGGATGCAGCTGAAAACTGGCATCCTAAGCAAATTAGTGGAGAAACAGACAACCAAATACCACAAATTTTCACTTATAAGTGAGAGCAAAACGATGGGCACAGATGAACATAAACATGAGAATAATAGACACTGGGGAATACAAGAAAGGGAGGAGGGGAGAGAGGGTGTAATGGTTGGGGAAAAAAACTAATTATTTGGTACCATGTTCACCACCTGGGGGGGGGGGGGGCGCAGATTAAATCTTACTCAAAACTTCAGCACCACACAATATGCCTGCCTAAAAAACCTGCATATGCACCCTCTGATTCTAAAACAAAAGTTGAAAAACCAGAAATGGGTAATAAAACAAAAAAAGATGAATAGGCATTATGAAAATATAGCAGGGCTTCACAGTTATGATGGTGGTATGAAGAAGAAAGTGATCTGCCTTTCTGCATAGCTAAAAATGATTGCCTCCCTAAAGGCCATGATAAATATGTATGGAAGAAAAAAAAAAGAATGAACTAATAATTAAAACTCACTAACTTTGGCATTGATGTATGTTGCATATGAAAATGTTGATCTTTGAAATGTTATCATTTCCCTTAGCAATAAGATATAAATCTTGTCAGCCGTCATTTACTTTATGTATAAATGGATATAGGACCCAACGTGGAATATTGCTTCAATAATAAATGCTCCATCTCTTGTGTGGTTGTCCCACTCCAAAGGAGCTGTCATCCCATGCACCACATAGTCCCTATTCCAATATGAGAAGGAGATTACACTGGAGAGCCAGGCTCCTCTAGCACTCACTCAGCAATGTGGACAGTTGCTTCCTCACTCTATGTGCTGCACCTAATGTTGTATCTCTGTACATTACTGCAGAGCCGATGTGCAAAAACTGGTATTCTCATTGTATCTGCTTGACATCTCTCTGTCAGAGAATAGCTCCTGAGAATCTTCACACATACAAAGAATCCTATTCCTAAATGGACTGTTAATAAAGAAAGTTGGCATAGAAATCGGGAAAATAGAGAAATAGGAGAAAAATACAGAGTCTGCGGCTGTTAATCACAGACTTCCTGCCCAAGTGTCCCCAATGATTAATTAACTTTGTGATCTAAAAATGAGTCAATGAGATTCAGGTAAATGGGGAGAAAAGAGTGAACACTTTGCATGGATTGAAATGGGAAGCATGTTTACGTTTTCCTCCTTAGAGAGACATGGCTAGAAGAACAAATGTCTTCCGCAAAAGGTTTACGTGTTTATTTATTGCTTGAATACTTTCTGACGGGTACCCTGCCCAACAGGTGCAGGATTGAGTGAGTCAAAATCTCTGACCTTCAGGAACTCATGCCACACACCCACTCACATCCTCCTCAGTATTCCATTTGGCTCACACAGCACTGTAGAGGAATCCCTTCTAATAGAGTATTTAGGGGAAGAGGCTGTTAATACAGCCATCTCCACTGTGGGGAAGGTTTTGGAGAATGGGAAATTCCAAAAGCAGTAAACACAACTGAGAAAATAATCCAACTGTGCATTCCCCTTTCTCAAAATGTTGGTAAACATCTCTCTTCCTCTCCATATCTCAAAAAGGCTCCATACCTGGTGGCCTTATGACCACGTAGCAAACTAAGACAAAAAAATTTCATAACATGCCTTCAACATACCCCATACATCTTCTTCTCAGAGACTTCTAATTTCTGTAGCCCTACACACAACATATTCCCAGGAACACAGGGAATGTATTGCCCATTCCTTGGCAACAGCTTGCCAATGCTAGTAGTGACCATGCTAGAATGTCATTTTGACCTATTAATTATTATTTTGCAGTATAAATTCTTGTCCTCACTCTGGCCTCAGAGTCCTACTTCAAGCCTGTCTGAATTTGATAGCATATTTGAACATGACCTTCCGCAACTCTAACTTTCTTAGATGCAGCATAGTACTACATGCTTATACAGCCATTGGCTCACTTACCACAGCTGGTGGGAGTAAGGGACAAATTGCCCCACTCAAGACTGGAGGAAACTGTCAGGCTTGGACATTTGTTTTCATCACTGTGAAAATAGATATTTGTTATTCCAGTGAACCTGATCCAAGGGTACTCACTCTGAGACAACAGATGACATGGAACCTTTATTCCATTCTTTGGGGAAGGCATCACTGCATCATCACGGCAAAATGCAAATATGGGGCTGATGTCACGTGCCAGTATCCACCAACTGCCTGCCGGTATATCCAAGTTTCTTCTGTAGAGCAGGCATTTAAGTTATTTGCACACAGGGTGCTATACTCTGCTTTATTCTTATTAAGAAAAGTACCAAGTTATGTTAGGTAATCTAGAGCCCCAGTAGATGAGGATTATGTGGGTTTTCAATACTGTAGAGAGGTTTGTTACAACTCTTCATGCAAGGCAAGAATCACACCAATGACTAACTAGCTTTCCTCTACCTGGAACAAGGCCTAAGTAAAGTTCTATGAAAGAATGAGTGAATGAATGAATGAACGAATACAGAGATGATGGTTAGCACCCATTCCAAGGAAGTGTATGTCATAAGAAGACTTTCTATACCCTTAAAAACTATTTGGTCTCCAATTCGGCCATAATTTCCTGGTCATGCAATTTCAAATGCATCTTTTCATGCATATTTGCCTTTGCTTTGCTTAATCTTCCATTCTCTTATTCACAAGGACTCAGAAAGTCTGCATGTCCCAAAGAAATAACTGCTCCCTGATCTCACTGTAGCTCGTTCTTGGTTCTGTTTCACTGGGAAAGTTATAGCTCAAAGAATATATGGAAACCTTAAACCTTTTTATTCCAATTCAAGAAAATCATGAATACTCTGACTCGTGGACAAGATTGGGAGAGACTGAGAAAACTATTAACTCACCATTTCATCTTGTCTTTTCTAGATCTCAGGCCTCTAGGTTCCAAACTACAACTGACCCCAGGACCCATCTAGTGAATATCACAGTTGCTAGGCCTCTTGTGTGTGCTACTCAAGCCCTCTCCCCAAAGCCTCTCCCAGATGCACAACGGTATTTGTCCTTAGACCACACTTTTTAGGTCGAGATTAAGAGATGCTCCTACAGCTGGCCTTGACATCTTAGAACTCTTTCTGAAGAGACCTTACCAGTTATTTCTACTGAAGAGAGTTGGAGATTTGAAACCAGAAACCCAGAACAATTCAGCAGAAAGCTCACCTGTGAGCACATCTGCCACACTCAGCATGCTGGGTTACCTGCTGTCATTCAGAGCAAGAGTACTAGCTTGGGGTATTCCAAGAGACGCTCTGGTCCCAGACCTTGGTAAAGAGTCTGGTCCTCTTAATGGCAATGAAAGAAACCTCTGTGTCCATGATGGAATGATGTGATATCATGTGCTTTCATTATTACCAGAACTGAATGGTGCTGAGGACCACAATTTGCAAGCCACCTCTATTTCCCAGCAGCTGTGTGTCTTTGGAAAACTGCTTTAACTACACTATGCTTTTGTTTGCCATTTGTTATGTGGAAAGAAGAATAATATCCACCCTTATGGGACTGTTGTGAGGCTTTGTGTTCATAAATATCTGCACAGTCTTTTTTTGTTTGTTTGTTTTGTTTTTTTTTGTTTGTTTGTTTTTTTTGTTTTGTTTTGTTTTTGTTTTTGAGACGGAGTCTTGCTCTGCCGCCCAGGCTGGAGTGCAGTGGCCGGCTCTCAGCTCACTGCAAGCTCCGCCTCCCAGGTTCACGCCATTCTCCTGTCTCAGCCTCCCGAGTAGCTGGGACTACAGGCGCCCGCCACCTCGCCCCGGCCAGTTTTTTGTATTTTTTAGTAGAGACGGGGTTTCACCGTATTAGCCAGGATGGTCTTGATCTCCTGACCTCATGATCCGCCCGTCTCGGCCTCCCAAAGTGCTGGGATTACAGGCTTGAGCCACCGCGCCTGGCCAAATATCTGCACAGTCTTAACCTGCTTCCTGGCGCAAGTGTTTATTGTACATTGCTTGTTATAATAACTTTACAAATGTCTTTGCCAAAACGACCTTTCTTCTGATAAGACAATTTTTAGAAGGTGAATATTTCTGAGTTTGCTCCCAAATTCTGAGAGGGGGAAATATCTTGTTTTGGGTTAATAGTCTTTTACATATGCTGATGTGTGATCTTACTATCCCTGAACATTGTTTGTACAGAGAAGTGTAATTAGAGCTTTATTTTGTTTTATACAATTAGTATTGCAGTTGTTAAAGGTACAAAAAGCTATATATTTATGAATATATGACATTCAATTTATAAAGTATTCTATTTACAAATATTGCACATTTTAATAATCACTTCAAATGAGCATTTCAATACTTGATTCCATTTACAACATTTGTTAGTCACCTTTAAAATCTTTTTATACTTAATTTCATGTTTAGTTTCTAGCTTATGTATTTGAATGTAGCCAAAAATATTCTTCTCAAGAGCTTAAATGTTTTAAATTTAATAAATGTAATTTATAGTTTTGTTATATGGTTTATACTTTACGTCTACTTGAACATATCTTATACTCAAAGTTTAATTATATAACTCAGTACTATACATTATTTAATAATTAGCTTGCAACTCACAGATTTAAACTGATTATTCAATACATATTTTAAAATTGTAGTTGATAGGGTTTCTAAATTCTTTTAAACATCACAATTTTATAAAATGCTAACAACCAGTTCTTTCTGAACTAAAGAGATCTTAACTGATTTTGATTATTTTACATTCATCTATTCTTAATTGTAAATGTTTCCATTTTAAAAAGAGAAGGATCCACTTACAAAAGTAACAACAATCTAGTAAATAGCATTTAATTAAAAGTAAAAAATTGTGACTAGACCATTTTATGTAACTCTGATGGGACATGCTGACTTCTATTTATATTTCTGTGCCAGTGACTAAGGAGGTGGAACATAGCCCCAGATTTCAGTTACCTACCCACAGCAGGACACAACTCCTGCTCATGTTATGATTGGCTGAACTTTACATTTCTTTAGCTCTTAAGAAGTAGAAATGTTTTTCATCCTAAGTCTAAAGATTTTTGGACACAATGAAACCTATCATTCTTCTGTATTCTCAGGGCTACGTGATATCTGATTGAATTTTGGGGAGCCCATGGCTGTCCACTCACAGTCACTATATATGAGTTTTTTCTATTGACAACCTTAAACATAAAGGAGAGGACACATTAGTGACAATGAGGACTAATTTTCTTAAAAGTCAATACAGATTCTAGTGTATACTACCTTTACAATGGCTCGAGCTCTAATGTTACACAATTTTTTTTTTTTTTTTTTTTTTTTTTCCAAGAGGTAAAACAGCATCCCTCTCAGGATATATTAAAGTAGGGAAGAGTGAACAGACATATCCTTCCTTTAAGGAGGACTTTGCTACAGAAACAAAGCAAAGGATATTAGCACTTAAAAGTAGGAAACAGGGTGTCTCTTTTCCCTGACCACTGATGTGCATTTCAACATCTGCCCCCTCAAGTGGACAGTTGAGGGAAGTCAAAAAATGTATTCCCAGGGATAAAAAGCATTTGAATAGGAAATGGATTCCAGCTCCTGGCATTGAAATCAATTTCTCCTTTTTCTAATTTCTCCACCTAGGATAAGCATGATTTTATGATTTTAGTGGAGAAAAACAAACTGTGAAATATTTTAAAGAGGTTTATTATGAGCCAATAGGAGTCACTGTGGCCCAGGGATACACAGCCTCAAGCTGTCCTGAAAAGGTATGCCCAATGCAGTCAGGTTACAGTTTGGATTTATACATTTCAGGAAGACGAATTTCCAGGTAAAATCATAAATCAACACATGGAAGGTATACACTGGTTCAGCTCAAGCAGGTGGAACATCTTGAAGTGAGAGCTTGCAAGTCATAGGTAGGCTTTAGGGATTCTTTAGTTGACAATTGCTTGAAAAAGTTAAACTTTGTCTAAAAGACATGAAGTCAGTGGAAAGGAATGCTTGAGTTAAGATATGGGGATCTGGTACCTGTCATGCAATGCCATACCTGAGTCAAGTTGGAAAGTAGGTCACATTATACTAGGTTATTGGGGAAAAAAAGATTTTATGGTTTGGAGGGTATGACTTAACCTTTGCCTTACATGATCATAGGTCCTGTTTATAATTTGATATCTTATTGCCACAAAGAGTCTGTTTTGTCAGACTAATCATCTCTATGTTAACACTAATGCTGCTCGATCAAGCCTAAACTCCAGTAGAGAGGGAGGTTAATGAGGCGTGTTCAGTCTCCCTTGTTATGGCCAAAAAGTCAGATTTTCAGGTTTATCCAGGGTTCCCTTGACCAAGAAGGGGTCTGTTCAATCAGTTGAGGGGTTTAGGAATTTATTTTTAGTTTACAATGTGGTTTGTTTCTAAGAACTCTTTCATTTTATTTGCTTATGACAATAAAGTTATGGTTCAATAAAATCTAATCTAATTTTATTGTTTGAAGAGAAAATGACTGTAGCACACGTTTGTGTTTCAAAATGCATATTTATAAATTCTACAGTATAACTACAATGAACAGGCTGTTACAGAAACTCTGGCTAATCATGAGATTTTTAATTAAAAACCAAAAAACCTGTTGCTTGGATTGACTGTTTAGGTCAGTTCTCAAGCACTAGATCTCCTATGCTCATTAAGGGAACTATTAATACATATATTTTTCACTCTTTCACTTATGATTTCTCTCCTTGAAAATTTCTTTAATGAGCTTTGTTTTACATTTGGGAGTCTGTTTCTTCTTTTTGCTTGTTTGTTTTTTCCAATTGCCAGAAGATTCTGGTGTACACATAGTTTAGGGCACAATTAGCACCAACGATACCATTGACAAGCAGATATGGTGAATATAAGAAAAGAAGAAAATATTGAGAGTGAAGTATGCCAGAATATGCCACAGTGGCATAAAGATTATGTTAAGCTGAGGATGTTTGAGAATCAACAGCTGTAGGAAGAGGCTTTTTCTGTAGTCCTCTTATCTTCCTAAAAGCGAAGCCTCGACAAATAATTCAGCTGTCACAAATCCCCTCCCTGGGGGTTTCACAGCCAGGGAAGACTCAGTCGCCTTTTATCAACAAAGAGAAGTCCACACCTAAGTCAGCATTCAGATAAATCACCTAAACTGACATTGTCATAAAACTATCATATTTCTCATCTATTCTTCCAAAGGCCCATTTATTTTTCCCAAAAGCCATTTTTTTTTTCTTCCAGAAGTGCCACTCTGCCCCTCCACATTCCTTACTTAAATGGTGTATGCCCCAAATTCTAACCACCTCCTCAGAATCAGTTCTTTGTGAACTCCCAAGCGCACATATGTAATTAAATCTCTTTTTTGTTGTTGTTCTTTTGTTAATCAGTCTTCTGCAAGTTTAATTTGCAAACTCCCAAACTGAAATAAGAAGGTAGAGGAAAAGTTTCTCCTCCTAGAAAAAGTGTCACACATGACCAAGTGTAACAGGCCAGAGAAGAGACCTAAGGCTGGGAGAGCTAATCTAACTTGTCAAAAGCCATTTAGACTTATGGTCTATAAATTTTCCTCTCTATATCATAAAATAACATTGAAAAAATGACATACCCATTTTATGTTTTTTAGAAATTTAATTTTTTTTATAGAAAAATCATTATGCCTTTAAAACAGGCAAAATGCAATGACTGGCATATTAGAATTGCCAATATTGAAAATAAAATAATCACACATATCATTTAAATATAACAAATGGAACTTAAATACCATAGTATATGACTATCCACCCATCATCCATCTAAAATTTATTTGAAAACAAATATTTTCTGTGCAATGATTTTAAATCTTTTGTTTTGTTTTATTCTACATAACTTTCATTCTACATCTACCATATTTCAATGTAATATGTTTTGGTCCTGAAAGTTTATTTTACGTTATCATCCTTTTATCTGAAAAATGACTATGTAAAAATAGAAAATTCAATTTTTAAAGACTTGAGGCACTAAATAATAAACAAATCTTCTGAACTGAGTTATATTTTCAATTATCACAGGCTCACAATTGATCAAACAATGTAAATATATTGAAAATAGTTTTTTAAAGTAAAATTACATTGTAAAAATATTCCACAGTGAGAGGTATAAAGATATTTTCAACTCAATCAGTTCAGATTAATTAAAAATTTTTTACATATATAAACAAATGGTAATAGAAGGGGATTTTTTGTAGCAATAATATTTAATTATTTGAACTCATCCTTAAAACGTTACATTGTTGAATATTATCAAAACTTTCAGCTGTCAATTTAATAAGGTCTCATTTAATTTTGTTGAAAATAAAAAATGGAGATGAATTATATCATATTGTAAAAGGATCAGCAGCCCACAATTAGTGTCTTTCACTACCTCAATTTCTGGGCAGTACCAAAGAGATTTTAATAAAAAATTATCAAATGACCATTAATATTTATGTTATTCTATTACTTAGGAGCATATTCATTAACATGATATAACATTAAAATATCATTAAGTACAATACAAATTTTTTAAAACTTTTCACAGTTAAAACATTTATGTGTATGCTTTAAAACCATCAGGAAATATGTGTCATTGCACATTGCAATTGCTTATTGTAGCCAATGAGACTTCACATCATTGGAATCTGCAGATGTTACAATGGTAGACTGTTACATATCAAATAAGTTTTATATAATACAAAATCAGCTAAAAATAAATTATATTTCTATATGCTGTCAATGAACGCTCTGAATTCAAAATTAAGAAAAAAAATGCAACTATTATAGCACAAAAAAGATTTAGGTATAAATGTAACAAAATATGTGTATGGTCTATATACTGAAAATCTCAAAAGTTTGATGAAAGAAATCAAAGAAGACAAATAAGTAGAGACAATTTTCATGGACATTCAATTTTTTAAGATGCAACAACCTCCCAAATTTTGACTACAGGTTCAAAAAAATTTCAATGAACATCTAAGTGGGTTTTTATAGGTAACAATAAGCTGATTCTAAAATCTCTATGGAAAGGCAAAGTGACTACAATAGCCGAAATAATTTTGGAAAAGAACAAAGTTGGAGAACTCACACCACTTGAATCCTGAATTCATTATAAAAGTATAATAACCACTGGGCGTGGTGATTCATGCCTGTAATCCCAACACTTTGGGAGACCAAGGCAGGCAGATCACCTGAGGTCAGGAGTTCGAGACCAGCCTGGCCAAAAGAAGCCCTATCTCTACTAAAAATACAGAAAAATTTAGGTGAGCATAGTGGTGCAGGCCTGTAGTCCCAGCTACTCGGGAGGCTGAGGCAGTAGAATCCCTTGAGCCCAGGAGGCAGAGGTTGCAGTGAGCTGAGATCATGTCATTGCACTCCAGCCAGTGGCAAGAGTAAAACTCAATCTCAAAAACAAAAAACAAACAAACAAAAAGTATAATAACGAGGAAAATGTAATGTTACAAGCTGAATTTCCGGAACACCCATGAAAGCAGCCTCTGCCTCCGTGACTTGAACCCTGAGGTCTGCTTTTCTGAAAAAGACATCAGAAAAAATCTATCCTGAAGCTCAGTGGAAAAGGTCTTATTCTGTACTATTAGCAAATGACACAGCAGTGAATCTCCTGTTGATCCTTGGATTCATAGTTCTCTTCTTCAAAGACTGACACCAATGTCTCTTGACCACTTTATGGATATCCACTAGATATCCATCAATCAGGAGCCCCAAACTGAGTGTTCTTAGGAATTATCCACACTACACTTACTAAAAAGTATTCAGCTTGTACTTGTTAGTCATGAAGCTGGAGATGTCTTAGGACTCCCAAGCTTCTTGTGCGGTAGAAGCTAGGATTTGGGGCTTTGGAAGTAGCAGAGAGGAAAAACATTTTCTGTACTCTCTTACATTCACTTTTTAGGGCCTGCAAATTAAACCGACAAAAGACAGATGAGCAAGAGAACAATAAAAGCTTATTTTAATCACCTATACATGTATGGGAGTTCACAGAGAAATGTGAATCAAAGGAGCAGCTGGAACTTAGGGCTTACATGTCATCTTAATAGGTGAAGGTGAGGAGAGTGAGGTCAGGTGGAGGAGGACACATACAGGAAAACAAATAACTTTTAGCCAGGATAGATGGGCCTTTAGGCAAATACATGGAAGATATGATAGTTTTGTGATGGTGTCTGTTTAGGTGTAGTGACTGCATCTCGTTGTCTCCTGGGATAGGAGTCAGTCTTCTCTGGTTGCTCCCAGGGAGGGGATTTATGGCAGTTGAACTGTTGCGAGTTCCTATTGGAGGTTCTGCTTTTGGGTAGATGAGACATTTTATGACCTTAAACATCTTCAGCCCAAGAAAAATTCTGTCCCACAGTGACTTATTCTGGACCCCTTCGGAAGTTTGAGAGGTTTATGGGCTTTAGTGAGTTTAGTCACTTAGCTCTTCTCTTACTCGTGTTTATTACCATATGTGTATTGCTTATTTATGTTATGCCATTTATTTTACTGATGTTTATGGATAGCAATGAGAGTAGAAATTGGGAGTAAAAAAGTAAAGCTTCAGGGTCCTTTGATACAGTTCCATTAAAATGTATGCCCCACTACTGGGGAAGAAATTTGGGATTCAGCATGTTAGAAAAATAAAATACAGCATTTGTATTTTTTTAATGTTTGTGATTTCAAACCTCAATCTACTGAAAGAATAAATTACAATAACAAGAATGTCATCCTAGTCCACTTGGGGTGGTCATAACGGGCTTTTGATTGTTGTCTATGTTGAGTTTATTCTGTTGCCAGGGTGGTGCCATTGGCAGATAGGCAGGCATGGGAACCGCCTCTGCAATACTCTGTTGAAGTTACCCTGTCAGTGTTGGTTTAATGGCATGCTCACATTTATTATTATTTATTATTATAGGTAATACCAGGAAGGACTTTTACTAAACTCTACCTTTATTGTGGTTATCCCCTTATGTGGTAGTAAAGCCTCTCAAGATTGTAATAATTTATGGCTCATTTCATATTGGTTCCAGAATTAGCCAGGAAATCTTTGTTTCCAAGTAATTTCAAATTCAAATTGCTCTTTGGAATAATTCAATGTCACATACCTTCTATCCATATGTTTGCTCTTTTATCTTTTGTCAGTGAGAAGGTCTGGGCAAAGATAATTAATTTAACTATCTGAACTGCTTTACTTCTTATGAAAATCTTTTATTTCAAGGATAAAGTTATGTCTGTAATAGCATAGCCTGTTTGGCAAGCTTTTGTTTAAAAAGTGTGAACTATCAATACACAGAAATCAGGATTATCCAAAATAATCATATCTGGAAGATTCTTGTAGGACAGAACAGTTCCCTATCAAAGGTTAAGTTATCCTAGGATTCTCCTTGTTCAGGTAGAGAATACAAAATGGTTAGGTTTAAGGTGTTGTAGCAAGGTATAACCACGTATAAAGAGACAAAGCAAAACAACAGAATTTGAGAGAAAGTTAGGGAATGGCTCGAAAATATTGAAGACTTCATGTCAAGAGAAGAGCCTATGCCATATGAAGACCCACTAAGGTTAGTGAAGATTCAAGGACTAAAACAACGTTTTCACACATTTCGCTCTTGCTGCTGCAGCTCTTAGATAAAGTGATTCTGTCTTGGCTACTGGATCTCAGGGGAAGCTGAAACAAGCAATTGCTCAAGTCAGTACCCTAGTACCTGTCCAAAACTTTCAAGAACAGAAAGTAAAAGGAGTATATGGAACTGAAATCATTAAAACAAACCTTTTTGCTGATAGTTCCTATTCCAGTCTCTGTGTAGATTGTAGGCAGGCTTCCCAAAGGCCCCACAAAGTTCCTGACCCCTGGGGTGCACACCTAAATAATTCCTGCCTTAGAGTGTGGGTGGGTCTGACCTAATCAGTCAAACTCTTTTAAAAGAGGATCCCGGCCGGGCGCGGTGGGGGCGCGCGGTGGGCCCAGCCTGAATCCCAGCACCTGATTGGAGGCTGAGACGGCGATCACGAGGTCGAGGAGATCGAGAGCATCCCTGGCTAACACGTGACAACCCGTGTCTCTACTAAAAGAATACCAAAAAACTACCAGGCGAGGTGGCGGGGCTCCTGTAGTCCCAGCTACTCCGGGGCGAGGCAGGAGAAGTCGTGAACCCGGTAGGCGGAGCTTGCATGACGCTGAGATCCCGTCCGCAGCACTCCACCTGCGACGGAGCAGACTCCGTCTCAAAAAAAAAAAAAAAAAAAAAAGAGGATCCGTAGGCAGAAGGAAGAAATCAGAGAAAGTAGGAGGCCTACAGATATTTTATTGGGGTCAAGAACAATAAGAGTTGACCTTGAGGTCCCCAACTTGAGAGCATCAAAACAACAACTGGTATTTTAATCATGCCAGTATAAAAAGTGAATCAATTAAAATTATGTTTAGAAACCAATGTTTGTGGATCTTTGTCTTACTTATAAAATGTACACCATTTCAAAGTACTTTGGATTAACTTAATCATTTCCTAGAGCTGAAAGTAGGTGAGAACGGAAATCACAATTTTAGGCTAATACAGTTAATTTTTATGACTTTAACATTGGAGAATAGTATACAACATTAATCCTCTTTACAAAATACACCATTATTATGCCCGTGCAGCAGACACAATTTTGTATAATACCATATGTCAATTTAAACAACTTATAGAAAAATGATAATTTAATCTCACAAACCATGAGGAATTTTAAACAAGCTGAAATGTCACGAAAACACGTATGACAGTCATATTCAAACCAAATATTTGTGACATTATTTTTTGATTTGATGTTAAAACTTTGAAATTTAAAATCTGTTGATTAGCTCTGAAATTTAGACTTTTTCCTTTGGAGAGTAAAGCCAGGCTTTTACAATTGTGTTATAGGTAAAAAGACTACTTTGTAAATGTATTTAGGATCCACAAAAAGAAATAAAGTTGAATAAACATTTTTTCTTCTTTTATATAAATTTTACTATGTGTCTGGACCAAGATACTTCATAGCGATATACACGCAAAAGGAATATTTGCTTTTTCACCAGTTAACTTTAAAATTTCCCAAGAGGAGTAAGAAGAAAGAAGTATAGAAACAAAAAAAAGGCAGAGGGATATGAAATTATCTATTGTAGATAGGCCGAATTATATCCCTGGAAAGAATGTTAAATACAAAAAAAATAATCTTTTTATGTAAGCATACACACATTGATGGGCATGGGGCTGGTTTTCACCTAATTTGGGCTTTGACAATTTTATCAAACCATGACAATTTAAAATCAGCACTATTCATCCTCAAAGTACAGAAAGGTGGAAAGGTGCCTATATTAAACAAAATGATGTCTCTTTTAAATAAACAAACTTCTCATGAGATTCTTCTATTTTTTTTTCCTAAAGTACTTTTATCAAAGTTCCCCAAAGCACTCCCTGCAGTTTGAAGTGGTGTCTGGTGAAATTGGGCCAGCGACAGAGGAGCACACAAGTGAGCATGATATTAAGAAAATGTGAAGGAGACACACGTTGGCTTGGGAGAGACTCAGTTTTAGATGGAGCAGACCAAAAAGTATTGAGCAGTCTGTAAGGATAGACCTTGTGTCATTTTGTATTGTCACAACTTGTCCAATGGCAGATCATCAGAGACAAGGGGCAGGAGTAAGCCAATGATTCCAGAGGGATGAAGCTGCATGATGCAGCTTTCAGAGAGACAAGGCCGAGGAAGGTGCTCTTGTATGAGTGGTGACCTGAGGCAGGTTTTCAATGGACACCAGTCAAGGAGACCTTCTGAACTCCTAGCCCCGGAGACCTGCTTGATGACAAACTTAGCAGACTTGTGCCCGCTGTCTCTTGCAATTCCTCTGTTAGACAAATATTCAACACACTAGACAAGCAGACACATGAAGGGCAGGAAACAAGGAGTATGCTCAGATTGAATGTGTTAATAAATCTTATCTATAAGGATAAAGGATCATATGGTTGTGATTGATAAACAGGCAGCCAGTCACTCATATTAACCAGGAAAGGGGAGGATTAGTCGTTTTTGTGTTTGGACAATGTTTATGTTTTCCAGTGAATCTGGAACTGACGTCTAGTGCTTAGAGTATGAAATTCAGGTTACTTTCCTTTTCCCTGTACCCAACTGTTTATGACATTGCCTATGAATCATGGCACTATTTTGTAAAATGCACTTGTGAATGCCATTTTTCCCTGAGTCATTTAAGCTTGGATACTAGTTTTCTAATTTGGAAACAGTGACAATCATGTGTGTTAGCAGAGGTGTAGGAGATGGGGACGGGATGCCTGAGGTGACGTCCGGCAGACCCAGGGTCAGCAGGCCACTGGGGGTCAGCCCCTGGAAAGTGTGAGAAAGTGTGTGCAACAGAGTCCATCCAGA
This sequence comes from Rhinopithecus bieti, assembly GCF_001698545.2. Classification (NCBI taxonomy): domain Eukaryota; kingdom Metazoa; phylum Chordata; class Mammalia; order Primates; family Cercopithecidae; genus Rhinopithecus; species Rhinopithecus bieti. The sequence continues at coordinate 1,960,228 of NW_016804488.1, forward strand.
GCCCAAAGCTCCTCAGAAGATAATTGTTTTATTAAGTAAAGAATTATTAATTTTATGTTAAAAGGGAAAATCTGTTAAAAGTGAAAATTGCATGATCAAATTGCAATAATGTTTTGAAAAGAGGATCAGTCTAAATAGATTTTTATTTCAAGACCTATCTTCTAGAAACATGAGTGCTTTTTCTCAGATGTGAAGTCTATCTACCTGTGATATGTCAGGTCCTCCTTTCAAAATGTCTGACGTAATTGCCTTTTTTGTCCTCATTTTTCCTTGAACTCTGTGATAAAACCTTTATAACTATTTCTCCCTAAATTCCACAAATATATTTGAATGGAGAATATGTGTTCCACACTGGAAATAATGATTCATTTAACACATGTTATTTCTGATGAGTTAGCATGATAATTATATATTAAAAAAGAAAACCTCACCTTTTGTTATTATGAGGTTACGCTGTATATAAGCTAAATCACATTTAACCAGTATTTGGTGTGCAGTGAATTTTATAACTAGAAGGCATAATGGACACTGGCAGGTATTCTTCTTCATTAGGATTACTTTTAAATGAACATTTAAAAATCTGAAAAAAATGCCATCAATACTAAAGACAGCACTGGGATTTTACATTCTACCAAGAAATTTCTTAGTAATATTAGCCTTTCTTTGAGGGAATATGAAAGTATGCTGCAGTAACAAATTAATTCAGAAACCTCAGTGACACCATACCACAGCTTTGTTGGTTGCTCACACTATATATTCAGTGCAGTTTGGTGGAGGATCCTCTTCTACCTCATTGCTCAGGGACTGAGCTGCCTGAAGATTCCTCAATCTTTTCACGTCAGTGCTTCAACATGCAGTTCTGTACTTGCCGCAGCAAAGGAAGAAAAGACGGTATTTTTTTTAAAAAATCACCTTTGCTTATAATTACCTTCAAATGTAAATAACACAGGTCTCTTTAACTCACGAGGTTTCTAGTAGAACTAGAAACTTCTCCCCCAACCCCACATTATCTAGCCAGGGGATTGGGAGGTCTTCCTGTGTTCCCAGGAGGAGAGGAACACGGACTATGGCAAGCACCTGTCACCCCACTACATAATTAAATAGTAGTAAGCTGGGTGGTGTGTGGTGGAAATACCTAGGAACTACTACAGAATCCATGTCATTCATAGTTTACTTTGGAAACAACATTATTTTATTTCACTGTCTATAAAACACTTTATTCAGAGAGTATCTAGAAGGATCAGTATGATCTCCTTTATTATTTTTTTTTATTTCTGCTGCTCTGAAAAGCAAAATTTCATAAATAGCTTTTACACTTGCTCCCAGCCCCGTGGAATTGTGTCCCTTTTAGACATCTTTCTCTAGTCTCTGCAGCCTTGGCCACCTCTGTCGCCTTTCAGGACTTTCTACTTTGTCATAAATTACTGCTCTTGTTCCTGCCCACTGGTTTCAATCTCAGGTCACAATAATAACACCCAAAGAGCTTTGTTAACACACTAGTGCTAAGGCCGCCCCCAAGAGATTTCTAATGTAATGGGTCGTGGTTATGCAGGAGGCATGGGTTAAAATCTACATTGATTCTTGAAAGCATTGGTCCCTCTCGGGACCTGCATTTCTGGATCTATTGGGGTTGACATTGCCATAATATGTTGAGATTTGTGTGTAATCAGTTACAAAGTCTTTTCAACTGGATGAACGAGGGATTTTAGCACCATGCTTATTTTAACTTAAACCATGAAATACATTTATTTTATAAGGTACATTCATGCTCACTGTGAAAAAAAAGACAACCACAACAAAACACACCCACAATCCCCCACTCAAAGCTCAAAACAGAAGAGATTTGATGCTTTCTCTCCAGTATATATATATATATATATGTTTTTTTTTTTTTTTTTTTTTTTTTTTTTGAGATGGAGTCTCACTCTGTCATCCAGGCTGGAGTGGCAGTGGGGTGATCACAACTTACTGCAGCCTTGACATCCTGGGCTCAGTCAGTCCTCACACCTCAGCCTCCCAAGTAGCTGGAATTACAAATGCAGCACCACACCCAGCTAATTTTTGTTTTTAATTTTTTGTAGAGACAGGGTATCCTTATGTTGCCCAGGCTCAATATTTTACTTATGCATTAATTTATTCATGCAAGTTAGAAAACAGTGTAACATTCAATTTATATATATTTCCAATTGATATTATAGCTTTCATTTTTCCAGGTCATTTACTCCTCTTTTAAAACATTATTTTCATTGGATTTGTAATAATGAATGCTTATTAATTTTAGGTTAATTATTTATGCAAAGAGGGATTTATTTAGTACATATTATAAATAATGTTTTTATTTTATTTAAAAAAATAATTTTAGAGATAAGGTCTTTCTCTGTGACTCAGACTGGAGTACAGTGGGGCAATCATAGCTCACTGCAGGCTTGAACTCCTGGTCTCAAGCAATCCTTCTGCCTCGGCCTCCTGAGTGGCTCACATTTTTATTATTTATTTAGGAGAGAATGTCTGCTAAGGAAATTAGGGAATAGAATTAAATAATTTTAAAACATTTTTTAAAGTACACTGCAAAATTTCTACTCTTAAAGCTTTTACTAAATTCTAGCCCATGTGCATAAACAATATAAGTGAATATGTATTTACATTATTATAACTTTCCACTTACTCACCTGCCAAGCTCTGAAATCAAGTGAATAAATATCAGGTGATTTACATTCATTGGTTTTTGATTATTAGAGTGCCTAAATTTATTTTCAGGTGTTATTTGGTCAAGAATATTTTATCTTTGTATACTTTCGTTTCGTTCACATTTCTTCTGTGGATTTGAGAGTAAAGAACAATAAAAAGACAAGGCAGAGGCTTGTACCACGGTTTAAGAAGTGGTCTTTAGCCTTAGAAACCTCACAGTAATGTTTCTAGGCACAAGCTCACATAAAGGCCAGGGCTTACCTCAGCAACTCAGTAAAATTAATGGTACAATCCTTGGTATGCAGCCCAGCTGTACATTCTAGCTTAATTACATCCTATTTATGAAATTTTTTTGTTGGTGGTGGTTGGTTTTGTTTGACACGTTATTTACATTTTTTAATTTCCATTTTTTATTTTGTTAATAGGGCTGATTCTAAAGATAATATGTAAGGCCCAATTATTGCAGAATCTAGCAAATAATGCATCTGCATACATACAGGTTTTATTACTCTGTACTGTGAACCAAGACAGTTAAAATCCCAGGCTCACACACTTACGTAGACAGGTTGATAAACTTCAGAACTTTTTAAAATGTAAAACTGAGATAATAGTCACTTTGAACAGTCCTGGAAGGGCCCAATCAAATACCATTTATAACACCCCATAATAATGACTGCCGCAGTGAGTTATTCACAAAGACCCCAGTGACCCTCGGTCCCCTCTTCCTCCTTGAACTATTTATCCTCAGCTGTCAGCTTTCCAGAGATGATGTTGTCTCTCACACAGAAGTCAGATACAGCTCTCAGATAATAGACTGCACCAAACTGAAACTAGGAGGACACACACACATACACACACACACACGACAAAAGACTCTAACTTTTAGGATGCCTCCAATCTCCTAAAAACAGTTCAGCCTCCTTGATGTTAAGAAGGAAGTGGTCGAAAATTGTTCACAGGTGGCTCCACTGTGTCCTAGGCTAGAGGTGGTTTGGGGGAAGGGAAAAAGGAAGAAGGCAAAGCATGAGTCGGGATGAAACTACTCATCGGGATTTCTGTGCCAAACATGATTGGATGTCAGAATAATGACGGTGATTTTCCAGAAATGAATCTTTCCTCCACTGAAGATTATAAGTACTGATTACAGCTGAAGGTCTGTGGGACCCATTCCAGTAGAAAGAAATGACAACAATCCTGAGAAGGACTGACAGAGAATTTTCTAGTAAAAAATTTACAGGGAAGAGAGGTACTATTTGCCTTTTCATTCTAAAGGATTTTACTCCTCTTTTGAGTGAAATAGCTAAAAGAAGATATAGGCTAAAGGAGAAAGAGCAGTGCTGTTTCCATTTTTGTGATATTCCTTCTCAGTATACAATTTGGCAATATCTTACCTTTCATAAGCATCCCCTGGCAACTTAAGAATGGTAGGTATGTCTCAGAAGTTCAAAAGAAAGCGCACTTCTACTTTTCAATTTCAGGAGACAGAAATAACACAAACTACTTTGATAGTAGAATAATAAAATCAGAAAACTGTCAAGGTAACTTTATAAAATGGTGTATTATAACCATTGAAATAATAGAATTTCCTTCCATAAGGTACCTTGAGTTCATGTAGACCAACCTATTATGTGGCACAAGTTTTGGGACACAACCCTAGTGTGCATTCCAGATTAATTACATCTTAATTAGTAGATGTTTTCGTTGTTGGTTTATTGACAAGATAAGTAAAATGTGGCCCAGAAAGTCAAAATGAGTTCTCCAAGTTTGTGTTGACTTAGTTGAGTGACTTTCCTTCTTCCTACTCTTCTAATCCCATAATTCTGTTGTGACTGTCAGATCCTCTTTTCACGTATCACAGAACTCCAATATACTATGGTAACGTAATTTAGGATATATGTTTCATTGGCCAACCAAATCTTTAAAAGTTGTGAAGAGTATATAAGTTGTCTTTTTTTTTTTTTTTTTTTTTTTTATCTCCAACTACAGTCTTGATATCAGGATATGGGGACTGCCATTGTTCACCACAAAAGCACTTCCCTCAATATGGAGCAGGTGGAATGTGGATTTCAGCTCCTTTGCACATTCATGCCTTGTGGGTCTGATATTCAAGACAGGCAGTGGCTGCCACCTCTCTTTTCCCTTTTAAACTTCTGGTGAGTATATCTCATTGGCACAATCTGTACTGCATGCAGAATTCTACCTGCAAGCGATTTGGAGATAAAAGTTTTTGTCTTTCCAAAACCTTTCATGCACAAAGAAAAAAGTGGGCTGAATGCTGAATGCAGTAAACATTATCTGGCACAGTCTGTAAATGGAATTGTAAACTCCTTCAAGATTTTGAGTTTTTTCCACTTTCACTTTTTTTTGAGATGGAGTCTTGCTCTGTCACCCAGGCTGGAGTGCAGTGGCACGATCTCGGCTTACTGCAACTTCTGCTTCCTGAGTTTAAGCAATTCTTCTGTTTTAGCCTCCCAAGTAGCTGGGATTCCAGGCAGTGCCACCACGCCTGGCTAATTTTTGTATTTTTCGTAGAGACGGGGCTTCTCCATGTTGGTCAGGCTGGTCTCAAACTTTTGACCTCTGGTGATCCACTCATCTCGGCCTCCCAAACTGCTAGGAATACAGGCGTGAGCCACTGTGCCTGGCTCCACTCTCACTTTTGATTCACCTTTTAGGTGACTACAGAGACCAGAATAACCATTATTTTCTCAGTCCTCAGCACTGAGAAAGTATCATTATAATATTCTCCAGCATTATTTTCCTTTGGAAAGAATGCATTTGGTTTTGTTGGCTGTAGCATACCATCTACAGAAGCCTTTATCCAATTCAGCCAGAGCCTGAATATTTATATTTTAGCTCTGGGTATCCCCAACAGCTAACCCTCAATGAATGCAATTTTTTTTAGGAAACTCCAACCCCCTTTAAGATGGGGATATTGTTAGGATTTTTATTGTCATAGTGGTCACCAGCTCTCTCTCATGTTTCTTCATTTTTACTAATCCTGTTTAGCATTTATTGTGTTACTTCAAATTTAAGATTCATAGTTTTTCAGTCATGCAAAACCAGCCACTTCCTCTCTGAACATTAGCTATCCTCTGTGCATTTTCTCTTTCTCTAAAACTCTTATTTTATGTATATTTAACAACCTCGTTAGGTTACATGTATTACTTAAAGCTAATATCTCATCTTCTGACTCATTGTGGTATTAAAACTCATGTGCTAGGCTGTAAGCTGATTACCTTTAGGGATGACAGGAGTTTTCTGGTCCACAGGCATTCAATTATTGCATAGAATTGAATGAATATTCATCTATTTTTAATAGTGCTGCTATTATAGTGTCAGGAATTGCTAGGTGCTGACGTGGGAAGAGATCCACGTTTACCTAGTTCTCCTTGTTAACGGAAATGGAAGTGTTGTTAGCTACTGTTCTGTTTGTTTAAGTATGTCCCTCTTACATCATCTTCAAGTTGGTCCTATGCTGATTCCTCATTGTTGGATGAAGGTTTTTTTGTTAATAATTTTTTTAAAAGTATACTAGAGCAGATAGAAGAAAGTGAGTTTGTTCATAGGCATTTTAGATGTCTCTTCTATACATTTTCTGCTTCCTCTAAGCAGTTTTTCTCTGATAACAGTTATGTCTGTGTTCCAGGTAAGTTAAACGTGCATGTGGTCAGCAGCAAGGCCAGGACGGTGTTCCCCATTCATGCAGTGATTTTACATTTGTCTTTCCCCAGCTGCTTAGTTTCATTAGCTACGGAGCTGATTGCCACCCACATTTTTCTCCCTCACTTTCCCATACTGGCAGCCCAACAGCTTGCTTTTCTCGCAGAGGTGTGACTATGAAATTCTTCATTTGGGTCTTACTTTCCTGAGGCCACATCAAAGAAGACTGAACCATCCCCAGCAATGCCCAAACGCAGTCCAACTTGCTTTTCCAACATAATATGGCCTGTTGGTATACAGAGGTTTTGCAATTCACTTTTATGGGCCATGTACAGAGCTCTCATCCATCCTCAGTTTTCTCACTCCCAAAACCAGATCCAATTGTCATAGCTTTTGACAGCCTCATGTCATCTTTGGCTCAGGAATATGGTTTTTTCCCCCTAATTTTGTGCTTTTATGACTTTCTTATTACTGTCAGTTTATAACGCAAAACAATAAGTGCATTCTTTTCTAAATTTTAACACAAACATCGCTTTTATTGGTTTGGGAGTTTTTCCTCAAGCTCAGTCTTCCAGTTAATATTTAGGCATGGCTAGATGAAAAATAATTCAGAAAGAAAATTATATCTCCTTTGAGCTAAGTGGCTGAGGTTGGCCTCAACTAAACAAAAGAACTACCTTTGCTTTATAGTGATCAAATTCATTCAGGAAAAGCTTGTGGAAATACTTAAAATTATTTCACCTGATAAACGTTTAATGTCCTCTTCTGAGTTCATGGTAGGAGTAGGCATCTGTTTGAGAACCTGCAGCTTCATGATCTTAGTCATTTTCATATCGCTCTATCACAGATATGACTAATGGTTGGCAGATTTCAGCAGCTGCATAAAATACACTTACGGAATCTGAGTTTGGGAATCAGTTTCTGGAGAAACTCAAGCTGTAGGAACAGTGAACTATTCTGACAAGCAATCCTTAGTGAAGAACAAAGGTATCCCACTGGATTAATTCTAGTGGATATAATCTGGCTTTGGTGGGTAGACAAGGGCTTTCCAGTCCTATGCAAGCAATCCAGAAACTCACACTCCAGATGTAATTGCACTTCTTGCTAGCAACACTTGTTACAGAGGACAGTGTTTTGCAGTGAAACAACCAGTTGGCTGGAGATTTCTATTTGGGATATCATCCTGATATCTCTTTGAGATACTGCTTTTAGAACTGTACATAGCAGCATCCAGCCTCCCATTTAAGGGCCAGAGCAACCATGACAGCAGGATAAAGCAAACAGGCTGGAGCCCTGGGGGGAGGAGTGCCATAGAGGCGGTCTGACAGCCTTTCAGTCTGGGTCAGAACAGTCCTTCCTTCCTCTCTGTGAGCAGTCCAGTCCTGGGCTCTTGCAGTAGTGATCGAATACTTCCTGCTGATCTGAGTGTGTCGCATACAAACTCACACACTCACACCACTATACCTACAGAGCTGCTGGGGACCTAAGGAAAAAGTGACATTCAGTAAGTTTTGTTTGCGATTGGTTCAAAACTATTTTGCATATGAATCTAGACGTATAGAAATATGTTTCCATTATTATCAAAGTAAGCTTCGTATAAAGTAGGCATAAAAAGGCTAAAAATCACTGACTATAAAAGTAATCATGAGAAAACAGCAGCCTCAGGGGATTCACTTCTCTCCACTTTCTTTACCAATTAGTTGTTCAGGAAAAGCTTGAAAGCATCACCTTTGAGAAGATTCTCTCTGGGGAAGAGGAAGAATTGTTTGGCCCTGAAGAGGGAGAATAAAAAGCAGGTGTATGATTGATGGGCTCAAATCTCAAGGCTGCAGAGAGAAAACCTGTTTTTGCACCTCTCCTCAGCTGAGATAGTTTTACCTGCTGAATTTTGGCACTTGCTGGGAGATCTTCTAACTCAAGGGGAGTTTTCAAAAAGTAGTTATAAACTCTAAAATGAACTTAGGGAACAGCAGAAAGGAATAGAAACTGTTAGAAAGACTTTGAATTCAGAAAATAAAATCTAGAAATTAATATCAGAATACATTGCCTCCTGGACCAGAATTACCATTTATTTATTTAAAATGGAAATTGTTCTTTTATTTTTTCACAAAAAAAATATGTGAAATATGATATAAATATTGAAGTAATATTTATATTGCATTTTCTTCTGCTCCCTTCCCTAATCTCTTAAAATCACTGATCTGTACTCTATCTCTTTATGATTGTCATTTTTGAGGATATTTTACATGTTGAATTACACAGTAGGTAATCTTTTGATGTTGGCTTTTCTCACCCAAAATAATGTCCTAGAGATCCATAAAAGTTATTGTGTATATCAATAGTTTGTTTCCTTGCTATTGAGCGACATTTTGTTAAATGAAGGTGCCACAATTTGTTTACCCATTCAGCTGTGAAAACATAATTCAGATTATTTCCAATTTTTGACCATTCCGAGTAAATATGCTATAAACATTTGTATACCAGTTTTAAAGTAAATATAAGTTTTTATATCTCTAAGATAAATACCCAGGAGTGTGATCGCTGTGTCATTGGTAAGTTTAGCTTAATTTTGTTTTATTGAAAACCACCGAACTGTTTTCTAAAGTGTCTGTATCATTTTACATTCCCGTCAACAATGCATAAGAGGTCCGATTTCGCTGTATTCTCCTTAGGATTTGGTACCCTTAGTTGTTTTTATTGTGTTTTGTTTTGCCACTCTAATAAGTGTACACTGATACCTGGTCATGATTCTAGTGCATTTCCCTGATGGCGAAATATGTTAAACATTTTTTCATGTGCTCATTTGCTATCTATATATCTTCCTTGCTGTATTTGGGGTTTTGGGGCAATTTTTTAATTGGACTCTTTGTTTTTACTTTTGAATTTAAAGTAATCTTCATATTTATAGGAGCCGCTTGTCTTATATGTGATATTCAAATAATCTCTCCTAGTTTGTGACTTGCCTTTTCATTTTTGTAATAGGATATCTCAGAGAGCAAAAGTTTTACATTTTAATGCAGTCCAGTTTATTATTTTCCTTTTATGGGTTATGATTTTCAGGTCATGTCTAGGAACTCTTCTTCTACATAGGTCACAGAATTTTTTATGTGATCGCTTGTAAAGATTTTACAGATTTTCATTTTAAATGTATTCTTATCCATTTTATTCATTTTTTATGGTTCTCTTCACAGGTGATTTTTTATTTTATTTTATTTTATTTTATATGGTTTGCATATATTTCTTTTTTTATTTTAATTTTAGATTTGAGGGTACATGTGAAGGTTTGTTACATAGATAAACACATGTCACAGAGATTTGTTCTACACTTTATTACATCACCCAGGTATTAACTCAGTACCTAGTGGTTATCTTTAAAAATTATATCAAGTCTGGTTTATTTGTTTATGTATTTACCTTTCCTACTGATGTACAATTGTTGCAATGAATTGCTACTGAAACTTTCTCTAAATTAGTTGGCCATACTTCTTTGGATCTATTTCGAAACTTTCTATTCTGTTCCATTCATCTACATGTCCAGCCCTCTGCCAGTATCACACTGACTTAATTACCTTAACTATGGAGTAAGTTTTGAAGCTGGGTAATGTGATTTTTTCAAACTTCATTTTCTTTTTCTCAAGATTGTGTTTGCTAATTGTCTTAGTCTGTTTTATGCTACTGTAACAGAATACCATAAACAGGGAAATTTATGGTACACAGAAATTTATTTGCTCAGAACTCTGGAGTCTGGGAAGTTCAAGGTTGAGAGGCTGGCATCTGGCGAGGGTCTTCTTGCTGCATCATCACATGGCAGAAGGGCAAGAAAGGGTGAGAGAAAGAAACAGATTGAACTCACAGCCACAAGCCCTTCTATAATTGGCATTAATATATTTACACAGGGCAGAGTGTTCATGACCTTCATGATCTAAACACCTCCCATTAGGCCTCACCTCCCAAAACTGTTGAATTGGGGATTAAATTTTCAACATATGCTTTTTGGGAAACAAATTTGAACCACAGCACTCATCTACATACTTTGTCTTTTCATATTCAGTATCATTAGTCACTAGGAAAATGTAAATTAAAACCAAATGAGACAGCAGTACACACATACTAGAATGGCTGCAATCAGACAGATCAGCAATACCAAGAACTGATAATTACATGGAGAAACTTGAACTCTCCTACATTGCTAGCAGCAATGTACATGTTATTTCCACTTTAGCAAACTATTTGGCAGATTTTTTTTTTTTTTTTTTTTTTTGGAGACGGAGTCTTACATCTTGCTCTGTCGCCCAGGCTGGAGTGCAGTGGCACAATCTCTGCTCACTGCAAGCTCCGCCTCCCGGGTTCATGCCATTCTCCTGCCTCAGCCTGTCAAGTAGCTGGGACTACAGGCGCGCGCCACCACGCCCGGCTAGTGTGTGTGTGTGTGTGTGTGTGTGTGTGTGTGTGTGTGTGTTTAGTAGAGACAGGGTTTCACTGTGTTAGCCAGGACGGTCTGGATTTCCTGACCTTGTGATCCGCCTGCCTCCGCCTCCTAAAGTGCCAGGATTACAGGCATGAGCCACCGGGCCAGTCTGCACAACCTTTTTTGGAACTGTTCATGGCACTCAACAGGTAGAAACAATGAAAATATCCATCACCTAGTGAGCAGATAAACAAATGTGGCATATGCACACAATGTATTGCTGTTTAACAATAGAAGGGTTGTTGTTACTGATACCTAACACAGCATGGATGAACCTCAGAAACAGTGTGCCAAGTGAGAGAAACCAAACACAAAAGGCCGCATATTGAGTAATTCCACCAGGAAAAGACAAATCTGCAAGATAAAAAAATTGGTTAATGGTTGTCTGAATTCAGGTGTGGGAGTAGATATAAACTGAAAATGAAAGGGAAAGGGAACTTGGAGGAAAAATAGAACTTTTATAAAACTGAATTGTGGAAATGGTTGCACGACTATTGTATGAATGTACAAGTCATCAACCTGTCCACTTACAGTGGTTGAATCTTAATAGTATGTAAGTGATATCTCAATAAACCTCTAATAAAAATGCATCATCAATACCCTAAGCAAAGAGCCACAATTAAATTTTCTTTTCACTGAGTTCTATGCAATTAATTGTTGTTTTGGTGAATTTGGGGTCAGCAGTCTTCTTTCATGAAGTACCTGTGCCACTAACTGGAAATCTAAACTAGTACATTCTGAAAAATTTCTAAGCAAATTAAGTTTAGACTTCTTTTCTCTCTTGTCTGTTCCTTGAAGTATCAATAGTTTAAGTCCCTGGAACAGTTGTTTCCATAGGGTCCTAAGCTAGCTTTTGTTTAAATCCCAAATTCCAGCTTGTAGCACATAGTAGAGTCCTGGGGCAAGCATAAGAGGGAAACACAAACCTGTTTAGTAAGACTAAATAACTCTTGTCGGTTTATTATATTAATCAAGAATATAACAGAAGAGAGTAAAAATATGAAAAATATGTATGAAGTATAGTACATACAATATAGAACTATTTCACAATGGTTTGATTAATGTTTCTGCTATAATAAGAAAGTTTTCTGTAAAGTAAGGGAACTAACAAATCCCTAGGGCCTTTATATAAAGTGCACAATCTTTCAAACAACTAAGTAACTAAACAAAGTTTGCAACTGTATTTTGTTTTGTTTTGTTTTGTTTTTGAGATGGAGTCTTGCTCTGTTGCCCAGTCTGCAGTGCAGTGCTGTGTTCTCAGCTTACTGCAACTATTTTTAAGACATTTGATAGCATATTTTCAGACTCACATATTAAAAAGCTATACAAACAAAACTCATTTTCCTCAAACTTGCTGAACTTTCTCAAGCTGTCTTTCTCTATTGTTTTTTATATTCTGGAAAAAAATGCCACTATTTTAGACGAACCTAAACATCCCCTTGTTTTTAGTAAAAAATAAAAGTCTATTGATAATATTGGGTACAATACTGTATTTCTCTGTCACAATTACTCTAGTTATCACCTATGAGCACACAATGTACAAACACGTAATTTGTGGCAATAACAGCATAAAGAAGGGTGGAAATGTATAGAAATAGTTTTCCATACTATTGAAACTAAGTGAATATTAATTGAAACTGAAGTGTTATAAATTTAAGATGTTAATTGTAATTCCGAAGTAAAACCTAGAAAATAAGTTTTTAAAAATACAGTAAAGGTAGTAAGAAGGGAATAAAAATGATACACTTGAAAAAATTGTTGAACACAAAGTAAGCACTAATGAAACAACTGAAAACAAATACATACATACATATATTATGTTGTATATATATATCCGATGTATCCTATTATAACATATACCAGGATACACTACTATGCTATGTGTGTACATGTGTATATCGTGTATATACAATATGTAAGTATGTATGTACATATGTATAATATGTATCTATTATACATATACAGATACACATACTATGTATGTGTGTACATGTGTATATGTATATACATATATGTATGTGCACACATATATACATATAATATGTATATACATATAATGTACAGATGATACACATATGATATACATATAGTATATTATATATATATACACATGTGTGTATATAAAACAAATAGCCAAATTGCAGAAGGATGTCCCCTTTACCAATAATTAGATTAAATGTAATTTTAAGTCCCAAAGTAAAAGGCAAAGATGGGCAGAATGGATGGAAAAATAGTACCCAACTTTGTACTGTCTGCAAGTCTGCAAGAAATTCCACAGATACAAGTAGATTAAAAGTGAAGGGATAATATCTTAATCCACTTTCCGCTGCTATAATAGAATGCCACAGATTGGATAATTTATGAAGAAAAGACATTTATTTGGCTCATGGTTCTGGTGGCTGGGAAGACCATGATCAACGGGTTGTATCTGGTGAGGGTTATCTTGCTGCATCGTAACATGGTAGAAGGGAATAATATGGTGAGGCAGTGATCATGTGAAACAGATGTGAGACAGAAAACTGGGTCAAACTCATCCTTTTTTAGTAGAAACCCACTTCCATGACAACTAATTCACATCTACAATAACAACCTTAATTCATCTATGAGGCTGGTGTCCTCCTTACATAATTACCTCATAAAGGGCCCACCTCTCAACACTATTACATTGAAGATTAACTTTCCAATACACAAATTTTGGGGAGACACTTTCAAACCATAGCAGATATAAAAGTATATTCTATGCAAATAATAATCAAAAGAGACCTGGAATGATTAATATCAGAAAAATATACACTTTATGTCAAAAATTGTTATGAAACAAAAAAAAGAGATTAAATATTAATAAAATGGCCAGCTCATCAGGAAAAGATGATAATTATAAACACCAATGCATCTAACAACAGATTCTAAAACATATGAAGCAAAAACTGACAGATTTGAAGGCTAAAATAGACAGTCCTACAATAATAGGTGTACATTTTAATATCCTACTTTCGATAATGGATATAACATCTAGAAATAAAGTCAATAAAGTAATAGAGAACTTGAACAATACTATAAACCAATGAGCCCTAACATATAGGAGCCAAAAAGAGTAGAGTACACATTTTCTCAAGCGTATACCTCAGACTTTTCAAGGTTGATATTTTTATCTAAAAAATCCTCTATGAGCTGAATATTACATCATTTAAATAAAAGAAAAAGAAGCCACTCTTAGTGCTGTTTCTTCTTCTGCCGTGCCATCTCCTACCGAATATGGGAACTAGAAATACTGGACAACCTTCAGTTCTCAGAGAATTGTGGAAGTCATTTGAGGTGAATGCCACTTTTTATGCTGGGATTTTGGCTAAATTCCATTGTGAGGCAGCTGGCCTGATCCTTAGATATGTGCTGGCTTATATCTGCAAATGGAATAAATGTTTTGTGCTAATTCCGGGTCATATCATTTATGGGCTGCTGAAGACTACAATTATGTTAAGTGGTATGACCAAATTTCCTGGGACTGTAGATCATTTTGTTGTTGTTGTTGACTAAATATCTGCCTTAGAACTTGTATTTTAATCTCCTAGAAGATGACTACATAATATATAAAATTCATTCAGTATATACTTGGACAGTTAGTTTCCTATTGTTGTATAATACATTACCAAAACTTTAGCAGCTAAAAACAACATATGTAGTTTCTGTGGGTCACAATTATGAGCACAGCCTAACTGAGTTCTAAGCTCAGGATCTCACAAGAATTCAAAGGGTGGTTCAGGTTGTGCTCCTTCTGTGGCTCTGGATTTCCTTCCAAGCTTGCCTGGTGTTGACAGAATTCGGTTCCCTGTGACGGTAGAACTGAACCCTCCATTTATTGCTGTTGTCTAAGGACTACTTTCAGCTTTCTTAGGATGCCCTCAGGTCCTTGCAACGTTAGTTGTCATAAGCACTCTGAAAACAGAGAGCCTTATTTCTTCAAGGCCAGCAGGAGAACCCCTCACTATAATCTGCTTAGATGGAGACTCAGTAATGTTACATAATCATGAGATTAACTATCTCATCACCTTTACCACCTTCTACTGTCTAAAGCAAATTTCAGGCTCTACGCACACTCATGGGAAGGGTACTATGCAAGGGCATAACTCGCTAGGGGTCATGTCATAGAATTCTGTCTGCAATAGGTACATGGATGTAGGGCTTTTTCGGCAGATGACCAGCTGCCATCCACATGACGGCTTGGGGCCTGTAGGAAGTTTAAATATAACCATCATGATGAATCTTAGGCTCTGTTATCAAAGCCCATTCCTCTGCTCTTGCTGTAAAATTTGCCCTCTTTGATTTGGTTCAGAGGTAACGTGTGCAGTGGTCTAACACCCAAGCAGACTTTAGTGATGGAAGAAATGATCAAGACACATATGTTTCATCAATTGCTTCCTCAAAATGTTGTGTTTTCTTTCCTATACTTCCTAAGGTCAAAATGGGAGATTTTTACAACCTGCTTTTCCTATAAGAGAGGAATATTTTACTGAGTCATACCTTACCACTTCCTTGAATGGTTCTGCCCTTCTCTCTTCTCTGAAAATTATTATTAAATAGAGAGCAAGAAAGAAATAGCTTACCAATAAAAGAAAATTTGTAGATGCTATCATCTGCCCTTCAGTATTCATTTTTGCTTCATTATCTCCTACACTAGAGTTCTTGATGGTAACTGCTTTATCTTACAAAGTCCTAGTAGTTTAGCTGTACTTTCCAGCATGAGTTGATCTTTCTAAACTTGCCCTCTGGCCCTTCTGAATTTCTATATCCAAACATGTCTATGATTTGCCTTGACATTATACCAGGAAAGAATATGGGCTGTGTTGTCTCACAAATAAGATTTCAAAAGCTACCCCTGCACCATTTAGAAGCCATAGGACATCGAACAAGTTACTCATCTCCACCCCTTGGTTCCTCTGCTGTGAAATTGTTTGTAAATCTACAAGTGATTTCAGTTTTAAGTGCTTAAAATCTTGTGTATTTTCCTAAGTTGTAGTGAAAAAATCAAAAAAGAAAAAATCATGGCCTTTTACCAAATGCCATTTGAGGATAGAATACATCAGAGTGGCTCTGAACATGATTGGTCCATTGATTGAGTTCAGAGGCTTTTAAATCACAGGCTATTTAATTCACTTGTATATATATCGTAACCCTTTCTCTGGACAGAACCTTCTCAACAAACCCATTGTGGTTTTCCTTTGTATTAATTACTCTATCTCACAAAGAGGGAGTACTGCTCAGCCAGTGGCAGCAGGGATCCATCATCAAAGGAGCAGGTTCATAATGACACTCTGGGGAATGTTTTATTGTTCAGGTCATCTAAGAGCATCCATTAGTAGCAATTTTCAGCCAGGATAAGACTAAACGTTAATCCAAAATACGTCTTCTTGTCTTTCTGAGAACTGCACTACTCTTTTTTCACGTAATAGCCTTAGTGTGTAATTATCAGCATTACATAATAGCAGAGAACAGGAAGTTACCAAGGCAACAAACCAAACAACCCAAAAGTCCTAAGAGAAAAAATCTTAGGGTAGCTTTCCTGGCCATCACTTTTAGTCTCTTCCTAGTTCATGCTTACATCTAAACAGTTTTCCTACCCATGAAAATAAAAGCTCATTTCTCACGCCTATGTTATCAGTTGTCTTCAAATCTCTTCTTCTAGTTGTCTCTAACTTTAAGTCTTTCTGCTGATCAATGGGACTTAAACACTTCATTTCAAGAGTGAAGATGAAAATTATAATTTAGTGATCATCAATCACATGTTGAAAATCATGCTATGATTATTCATATACTTACATTTTACAACAATTATCTATAGTAGGAATACTCATTCTTATTTTACAGGTGAAAAGAGAGGTTCAGAGAGATTAAAACTTGTCTAAGGTTACTCAACACAGTTGTGATATAAATCCAAGTTTCTCTGATTCCAGAGCCCACATTGTCCACAAAACTGTTTATACCCAAATAGACTAAAACCCAAACAAAACACAACATTATGCTAGCTTGTGCCCACTCATTCCTCAGTACCAGGACTGGGAATTTTCTTAAAATATATTTTGCTTAAATATTAGAAAATTTTATTTTTTGTAACCTAGATTAAATAGATGTTTATATAAGACATTTACAATAAAAGTACCTAATATACTTACATTGCAAGACGATATGTAGTAAAAAAATAAGCTGACTTCCCTCTCCTACCTCTCCTAATTACCACCATCCATTTCTCCTAGGAGAGGCCACCTGTGTTTTTCCAAGCAATAACCTCCCTGAGGTCATAAAGCCTTCTCTTCAAGATGTCTACAAATAAGCAATACCAAGAGAA
This sequence comes from Rhinopithecus bieti, assembly GCF_001698545.2. NCBI lineage: Eukaryota > Metazoa > Chordata > Mammalia > Primates > Cercopithecidae > Rhinopithecus > Rhinopithecus bieti. The sequence continues at coordinate 1,977,387 of NW_016804488.1, forward strand.
ATTGTCCACATACACTACTTAGTTGGCACAGCTTTTATTCATCTATTTCTGGTAAGCAGCAACTGTGAGTACACCAAGAGAAAGTGGATAGAAGATGCCTACTATCTGGTACACGGCATAATCATAGACTGCTTGTGCACTCTGTCTCTTAGCTGCTGCTCTTCTTTCCTGGCTCGTGTGTCTAGAGACCTCTACTTGTGGATGTTATCACAAAGGATTAGAGCTGCTTTATTATCAGGATGTAGCCCTCTGCAGACAGCCCAGCACACTCCCAGGTGTGTAGAGGATCAATGTTCTGGGCCAGTTAGGAAGGTTGGGGTCATATAGTACCTAAAGGGATCCTGCTGTCTCTGAATGCACCTCACATTCTATTGGCCCACAGCTGCATCGGCTGCATTCTTCTTAATTCTACCCCAAATTGTGTATCTCATTGCAACAGCTAGGTATATGACTTATTGAAGTAGTATACTATCCTTCACAATACATTCCAGAACTCGTTGGTACAAAGAACATTTACTACAACTCATCTACAACTTTGAGGTGATCAGCTCTAACAGAAATATATTTATCAGCAAGGTTACACTTCTGATAGAAAATCTAGTTTTAAGTTTAACGAATACATTTATATACGTACATTAACATGTAGAGTGAGAGAACATGTAGAAGCTTACAATTTCACATAACACAACCTATCCTAGGATGTCTCATTCTTAAATCTTCGATTATTATTATATGATTATTTTTTCTTTTTAGTAAATCTTAGTAATGGACTGTTAGACTGTATAGCATTGTTAAGAAAGCATTGAAGGATGGCTAGGCTCAAATGTACATATTTAAACTGATGAGTAGATTATCATAAAATATCCATACGATTGAATGTTTTTCCCATAAAAAATGAAGTACTTGATACCTGCTACATTGTGGATGAAACTTGAAAATATTATGTTAAGTAAAAAAAATCTAGTAACAAAAGATCACATACTTTTTGATATCATACATACTAAATGTCATATATAGTAAATAAATAGAGACAGAAAGTTGAGTTCTGTTTGGCCAGGGCTGAGGGAGGAAAGGTGGGGTGCCAAGCATAGAAGGGGTAATAAGAAGTGTCTGCTAACAGGTATAAGGTTGTTTTGAAAATGATGAAAATTTTCTGAAATTAGATTGTGAGGAGGTTTACATACTTATATACTATAAATATACTTAAAAGTATTGAATTGCCAACTCTAAATGGATAAACTTTGTGTATGTAAATTATATCTCAATAAAGCTATTAAAAATACACCTTTACTCAGAGGGTGTAATGATCATTTATGTGAGATCAATTCCCCTTTCAATCTGGATTGCTAATGACACCTATGGACCACACCACAGTGCGTGTTTCCAATCTATAGGATTTAAGAGTCTTCTCTTTTTGCTTATTATTATCAATAATATTGTCATGGTGCCTGTAAGAATAATATATTATATTGACCAGGTGCAGTGGCTCACACCTGTAATCCCAGCACTTTCGTAGGCTGAGACAGGTAGATCACAAGGTTGGGAGTTTGAGACCAGCCTGACCAACGTGGTGAAACCCTGTCTCCACTGAAAATACAAAAATTTGCCAAATGTGGTGGTGTGCACCTGTAATTCCAGCTACTTATGAGGCTGAGGCAGGAGAATCACTTGAACCTAGGAGGTAGAGTTTGCAGTGAGCCAAGATCGTGCCACTGTACTCCAGCCTGGGTTACAAAGTGAGATTTTATCTCAAAAAAGAAAAGAGAAGAGGAATACATAGTTATTAACTCAGTAATAACAAAAGGATTACAAGTGGTCCAGCATTTCCACTCATCCAAATCAAGAGGTGATATAGCTATACACAGCGGATAGCTGTGGATAGCTATACACAGTGGATAGATGTCTACCTTTGTTAAGGTACTTTCCATCATTATATTTGCACGTGTAGTATTGATTACTGTCTTTTTGGTTATCTCCTCCATTTGGTGCCCAGAGTCTCTTTATAGAAATGTTTACTTTCATGTGGTATTAAGCAAAGAGGCTATTCTTAGAATTACTTTATTTCCTCAGAAATCTTAATGTTATTATGGAAGGAAAATCCACCTTGGGGGCAATTCAGATTTTCTCTTAGTATATCAAGTTTTCTGTTTGCCTGGACAACACCATGTGCTCCTTGTCAGTCATATTCATAATTTGATGTACATTCTAACATGCCACATCAAGCTCTTTTAGCTTTACTTTTCATCTAAAGAGGGAATGTTTTCATTCCCTCAAGTTGATTTTGTGGTAGATTTAGAGTTAGAAGCATATTGTAGGAATCGTTTCTCACTGAATATATCCATTAACATTATCCACAAATTTAATCCAGTTACATCTAGAGTAGTTTGTCCTCTGTTATCCAAAGATCAGATGACAGGAGTGATTGTTTAGTTATAAATCTAACAGAAATGCCATATGTGTGACCCTTTTTACTTCTCGCCAGATATTACTCCTAGAGATATTTGAAAAGTTCCCTTATTTTGACAAACATTATGTTCAATTTTTCCTTTTTTTTTTTTTTTTTTTTTTTTGAGACAGAGTCTCGCTCTGTCGCCCAGGCTGGAGTGCAGTGGTGCAATCTCATCTCACTGCAAGCTCCGCCTCCTGGGTTCACGCCATTGTCCTGCCTCAGCCTCCAGACTAGCTGGGACTATAGGTGTCTGCCACCACACCCGGCTAATTTCTTTTTGTATTTTTAGTAGAGATGGGATTTCACCGTGTTGGCCAGGATGGCTATGATCTCCTGACCTCGTGATCCACCCGCCTTGGCCTCCCAAAGTGCTGGGATTACAGGCGTGAGCCACCATGCCTGGTCTATTTTCAATTTTTAATTCTGGTCCTCTTAAGAACACCCATGCTTGGGTTATGTAACCCAGTCTGCTTCATTTTGTCATTCCATACCAATTATTTTCAACCCACTGGCTAGATGGCATTGTATATTTATACAATATTTCTTTTATATTAAGATTTTATACATATAATTGCTTTATATGATGTATGATCTGGTTGTGTAAATCTTTAAGGTCTTTTAAACAACCTCGTGGTATGATTTATCATGCCTTCTACATAGCTAACACTTTAATTAACTTTACCATCACTTGCATGGCACAACCACTGAAGCTCAGTTCTAAATTTGTAATAAACCCATTTAATCATGTCCTATGCTATATTGTTGTCTTAAGCTTTTTACATTCCAGTCTTTACAACTGGTTTTCTTAGGAAAGTCAGGATCTAATTCTGTTCCTGCACAATCAGTGAGATCTCTCTCTCTCTCTCTTTTTTTTTTTTTTTTTTTTTTTTTTTTTTGCATTGGTTCATATTGGGAAGAATCTATTAGCTTTATCCAATGTCTTACATCCCTACATTCTAGCTTTGTTTTAGGGACTTCAGCATCTTGTGTCTTAAACTTTATTTATTGGTTTTAGTGATAATTTAATCGTCTGTCTGCTCCTGATGCTATAGGATTAATGGGGTTCCAACCTTTTGGCCAAGTAGCATTTATGTGTGCTTTTATATAATTCTACACATCATTTAAGCCATTGCTTAACATTGAATTCTTAAATTTCTCTCCTGATGGCAACATTCTTCTTTTAGAAAGACAAATGAGGAAGTCATGTTAATGTCCCCAATGCCTCCACAGGTATTTGACCACAAACCATTGATATATTATGCCTTTCCTTTTTTTTTTTTTTTTTTTTTTGAGTTGGAGTCTTCCTCTGTCGCCCAGGCTGGAGTGCAGTAGTGCTATCTCTGCCCACTGCAAGCTCCGCCTCCTGGGTTCACACCGTTCTCCTTCCTCAGCCTCCTGAGTGGTTGGGACCACAGGCACCCGCCACCATGCCTGGCTAATTTTTTTTATTTTTGGTAGAGACGAGGTTTCACCATGTTAGCCAGGTTGTTCTGGATCTGCTGACCTCGTGATCCACCCGCCTCAGCCTCTCAAAGTGCTGGGATTACAGGCATGAGCTGCTGCGCCCGGCCACCATTTCATCTTACATGCAAGAAACAGGTGTATGTTTTGGGTATACTTCATAATGGGTGCCATTAATATTTTGGTCTCAGTCATATTCTATAGTCTTGTGAGGTTTCTCCCCTTCCTCAAGGGTGTTGCCCTTCCCATTAAAACCTTTGACGAATTATTTTTGGACTGCATATTCTGGTGCATTTGTGTTTCTATGTTTGTTTTTTACTGATATTTTTTTTCACGGCTTTATTTGTATCATAGGAAATAAGTTTGGAACTAACTTCTAGCATATTTTAATGAATAGCTTCAAGTCCTTGCACTGATTTTTGTCAGGTATATATGTTATCTATTTCTCTAGATTAGTGAAATCTAAAAACTTCTTTTTGCCCAATCTATAAGGCTTATTTGTGGGATAGCTAAATTAAGTATATGAGTTTCCAGTGTCAGCATTAAGTTTTTTTTATTCCACTCCTGCAGCTTTGAAAACCTAGTTATTTTCCAGTTCTGGGGTACCTGAATCATACAATTACAATTTGATCTGAACCTATCTATCAAGTTTCAAAATATTTCCCTTAACCTCAAAGGAGACCCTATACCCTGTAATGCTTCATTAGCCCTTCTTCCCCAGCCCTTGGCAACAACAAATCTGCTTTCAGATGACCCAGCAATTCCACTCGTAAAGATATACTCTGGAGAACTGAAACAGATACTCAAATCCTCATTCACGAGTGTTCAAAACAATACCACTGGCAATAACCAAATGGTGGAAACAACTCTAATGTTATCAACAGATGAATGGATAAACAAAATGTAGTATATGCATATAATGAAATATTATTCAGCCATAAAAATGAAGTACTAGCACATGCTGCAACATAAATGAACCTCTAGATTCTTTGTTTTGCTCACTATTCCCATTCGAGTATTATGAGGTTTTCCAGGGCCTGCCATTTGCAGAAAGTTTGTGAGGAAGAGAGAGAAGGCCATGTTCCAGACTGGCAGGAAGCGTAGCACAGATAGCTGTGTCCATGTAAGTTATTTAGCCTGTATTTCTCCCCAGGCCAAAGCATCGAGCACAGTCCACAGGACAGAGCTGTTCTCTTCCAGTTGGCATCCCTGTTTCCAGGGAGAATAGCACTCTCCAGTTTTGTCCTGCTTGTCTGAAATCTACAGCTCCACTTCAACACCTTCCAGCACCCCTACCCTTCACTCTGCTTAGCAGCCTTTCTCATATTTTGTGTTTCAGGATTGTGTATCTTTCCTAGCATTGTTGTACTTGGAGTTGAAATACCTCCTTCTCATTTGTCTTGTTTTTGAATGATGTTCTAGAGGCAAAGGTGGCCACAGCATTTTAACTTAGCAATTTTTCTGAGAAGAGCTGCATAGTGTTTAAAAAGTACTTTCATATGAATAATCACCTTCTGTCTTGATGACACCTTTGTGTGGTTGGGATATTATCTCCAAGGTTATAAATCACTCAGCGTCAATGAGGCAGTAAATGGCGGCAGATTGATTAGAAACAGGTTATTTTGTTTCTCAAAGACTTCTCTTCAATATTTTGTAATGTAGTCTGTCAGACTTGGAGAAAATTAAGTAAGGTATTTGAGCCTAAATTCTTCATATACCAAAAGAGTGTTATCAGGCTATTGAGAGGATTTGATGAAATAATACGCATCCAGTATTAATTCTACAGCACATGCTTCTCAGTGAATGATGAATTGAGTTGAATTGAAGTGAACTCAACACTGAAATGAAACAAACTGTTATCTTTACTGGTGAATGCATAATTTCCAAATCACTGTGCCAAAGACAATCTTTAAAAAACCTTAAAAACAAGCCTTAGTTAGGACCAAATATCTCACTTGGCCTCATGAGCCCCGAAGGGTAGCATTGCGTTGATCAGTGTTTTATGGAAGGTATGGTATCTGGACGCGCATTTGCATGTGTGCTAAGGGTTAAGAGAGAGCTAAAGCCAGGCTGCTGCAGTCACAACAAAACCCACCACTCACTAGCTCTGTCACCTCTGGCTGACAAAAACCTCCATTTCTCTTTGGAAAGTAGTGATAATAACAGTATCTACTTTACAGATTGTTGAGTTTTAAATAAGATCTGACATAAAATGTAGAGAACTAGCACATGGTCACAGGTTGATAAACATCTGAAATTATATTATTATGATTCCACATTCACGCTTCCACTGATGAAATTTCTTCATAGGAGACAGAGCATCCCACACACTGGGAAAGGGTCTCTCCCATTCAATTTTGCAGATCAGTCTTTGGTGGATAAGCCAGTCTCCTGGTACTTGCTTAGCGTCTGTTTTTCTCCTCACATCTGATCAACTCTGAATGTCTTTAAAACTGCAAAATGCTGAAACTGCAAAGCTGGGAACAAGAATCCAGATCACAAGAATCCTATAAATGGCACAGCCTAAGAAGACAGCTGGCCTCCTTAGATGACACTTCTACTCCCACATAACCCAAATTCTAATGGAAGGGATTCGTGTAGAAACCACATCATTCACAGTGACTTGACTGCATGCCTATGTTCTTGATGAGCTAAACTCCTCTGGAAGGATGGAGGCTTTCTCCTTTTGCCTCAGCCCACACTATTTATTGAATACCATAACAACCCTCCATTTACTCAGAGGAAGTGCTTTGCATTTGCAAATCATTCTGGGAAGTCAAGTGAATTGGTATTTCTAAGTTAAAAATGTTTTGTTTTTTTTTTAAAGGATGCTTATCCATTTAAATCCTGAAACAGATCCAAATCTTTACTCATCACATTAAAAAAGAACAGCATAACACAGAATTCTCCCATTCAAAAAAAATGGTATTCTTCTACTACTTGTTCTAAATCCAACATACATACCTTAAAGATTCAGATTACGAAATCTGAAAGCTGACAGCATCAGTTCAAAGCCCATTGTCATGATGTAAGTGTACAAAACAGAGTTGGAGGATGCTCTTCTTAGCATAACAATTATGAATGCTACCATTGTTCACTTGTGAGGAGAATACAGAGGCCTAGACTTATTCTGAAATCAACTCCATGAAGTTTATGGAGGGCCAGAGGAGATACTTCAGGAAACAGTGTCAAGAACACAACACATGCAAATAAAGGAAGATGCGTGCCTTGCTTATTTAAATAACTCCTGTGCTCCATGCAGAATCCTTTCACTTTGAAAACACGCCCTGCCACAGCAAAAAAAAAAAAAAAAAAAAAAAAAAAAAAAAAAAGTAATAAAAATTAGGGAAAAGAAATCTAAAACACTTGGAAATGGAAAACCTTCCTACCATGTTCTGATTATTTTCAAGGCACAGTTAACTACATTAAATAACATCACTTAGGTTATCCTGACACAGAGGCATTTCGCAGATTACAACCACCTAGGGGGCTTTCCAATGATCACTACAGCATCTTCCCTTGCACCCAATCAGGAACCTCTTTGATCTGTTTCTTCCCTTTTTCTGATTCTTGATTCTACTCTCATTTACATTTCTGCCTTTAATCAAAGGCATCTCTCTGAGCCTGAATTTCAGCTCAGTCCCCAACATTTCAATTGAACGTAAGTTTCTGAATCCATCTCGTCAATCTCCCTGAGAATTCCACCTTCTGCCACTACTCTGGGAATCAACCCCAGGCCCAGCCCTTTTCCCTGTAAGTCACCCAAACTATTTGTTTGATCAAGAGCAGGGCTCTGCCAAGTCTCACCATTGCACACTGGGTTTATACACTTTACCACACATCAGCAAGATGAATGTAATCCTGAGCTTTGGAAAGATGATGGTGAGAGTGAGAACACACAATACATTCTCCTACTGCCATTTGTGACATGCGTAAGGTGTGAAATTTTTACCAAGATGGATATTAACATTACACAGGAAACCCGGTCTGCTCAGAGACTGAAGATTGCTTCAGAGCAAGTCCTGCTGGCACACCAGACAATCTGCAGGTTATAAAATTAAACCCTTTATCTAAATCTGAATCATCTCCAAGAGTTGCCATGGGCAGCATCTCTAAAATGAGCCTTATTGCCTTTTCTAGAGAACCTGAAATGGCCATCCATCAACAGATACACTCTCCCCACTAGACCTGCTGTCAACAATGGGCCACTGCCTCTTTTTGTAAACAACAATGGAATGATTATCCATTTTTGTATTGTCTATGGCTGCTTTCTCATTATACTAGCAGAGATGAGTAGTTGAAACAGAGGACTGAATTCTCCAATATCTAAAATATGTATTATTTGGCCTTTACATTAAACAAACAAACAAACAAATTGCTGACTGCAACTCAAGGTCATGAGGTAGTTGGCTTTTTGATAATGTTGATATTTATTTCTACTTGTGTGGTGCTCCTCTCTATTTTCAGTAGTCCTGTTGAATATCATATGGTGTTCCTCTGACACTGAGGCAGGTAATGGCATGCCTCACAGTTAGTTTCTTCAGAGTGCAAGTCATCCCTAACAGAATATGAATATTAAATGTATAATAGATTTTTCAGTTAGATTACAAAGCTATCCATCAGAACCCTCTAACTTAGGATTGTACATTCATAACATGCATTAAAATCAATTTTATATTTTAAAAACTTTTATTTTTAATGTAACAATTGTTCTTGATTTTTATAAAATGTCAAAGGGAATTAATATGGAAACTTCTGTTGCCTACTCCTTTCCTTTGAAGCCTGGGTTATTCTGCAGGAGAAATGCTGCATGCCATCACTCACCCTGCGCTGAACCAACTGTTCATAGTCAACAATGCAAATAGAGACTCCTAGAATTGTGCAGTACCCAATCTACATAATTATAAATGGTGAGCCCATACATTTCTTAGCCAAATTTAGGAAGCAATTGAGATAAAACAGGATCAGGTAGTCAGATAAGACTCATGAAAATCTCAGATCTTTGTCAGCACCAAAGCATATTCATAATTTCAAGGGTGCAAGTAACCACAAAGTGTACTGAAGCATAGCGAGGTCTGGAGTGTTGCCCACCGGTCTCTAGGTCTCTTCTCACTGCACTGGATATGGGCTCTATCTATTTGCATATAAGGTCTCTAAATAATATACATAGTTACATCCTGAGGGGAAAGAAAGGCACCTGAGTCAAGAAGCATCTTCAATTCATACTCAGATAGTTATCTAGCTTACATGACATTTTCTTCAGTATCATGCCTTGTAACTTCAGGGGTCCCAAGTATACGTATCATGAGCAATCCTAAACAACCAAGCACAGCCCATTCAAAGCTTCCCATTGATAAGGACTTTCTCCTCTCCCTAGCAAACACTATTAGTTCATTTGCCAGTGAAAAACAGTTATAAGGAGATTTAACTGAATATCCTTATTTCCCTGAAGCAGCTCCTTAACTTCTTACTTCCCAGAAGTGTTTGTCTGAGGCAGCCGAAGTGAAAGTGGCCAGGATAGAGTGCCTGACTCATCATCCAGAATAAGCAAAAGTAAAGAGCCTGGGAATTTAGAAACAGGTCAGAATCTATTTGAAGAATGACACAGAATTGAGGTTGAGACCAAAAAAAGTGTGCTCTAAATCATGTTTTTGCACAACCTAAGTGGAAGTTTCCATTATGGATGTCCTTTTGGTTGGGAACACACATTTCCTTAAGAAAAGCAGAAGGTTGTGATGGAAGAAACTAAGGATCTTGAAATTGGATAGACCAGTTACCACCTTCCCTAACTTCAAGACTTCAAGGTACTGTGAAAAGTTACTTTTTTTTTTTTTTTATTGTTTTGTTTTGTTCTGTTTGTTTTGTTTTGTTTTTGACAAAGTCTCACTCTGTTGCCCAGGTTGGAGTGCAGTGGCATGATCTTGGCTCACTGCAACCTCCACCTCCTGGGTTCAAGTGATACTCCTGCCTCAACCACCTGTGTAGCTGAGATTACAGGCATGCTCCACCAGGACTGGCTTTTTTGTGTGTTTTTAGTAGAGATGGGGTTTCACCATGTTGGGCAGGCTGGTCTCGAATTCCTGACCTCAAGTGATCCGCTTGCTTCTTGCCTCCCAAAGTGCTGGGATTACAGGTGTGAGTCACCGGGCCTGGCCTACTTAATTTTTTTTTTTTTTTTTTTTTTTTTTTGAGACGGAGTCTCCCTCTGTCACCTAGGCTGGAGTGCAGTGGTGCCATCTCAGCTCACTGCAAGCTCCCCCTCTGGGGTTCACGCCATTCTCCTGCCTCAGCCTCCCGAGTAGCTGGGACTACAGGTGTCCGCCACCAATCCCTGCTAATTTTTTGTATTTTTAGTAGAGACGAGGTTTCACCGTGTTAGCCAGGATGGTCTCGATCTCCTGAACTCGTGATCTGCCTGCCTTGGCCTCCCAAAGTGCTGGGATTACAGGTGTGAGCCACCACGCCGGGCCAATTCTTTAAACCAGATTTTCTGTACCAATAAAGGTGAGCTTGCAATGCCTACTGTGTGGTGAGGAGTAAATGAGCTATAGTATGTGAAGTTCTCAACACAGTGCCTGGAATGATGAAAGTCTCATCCTTTGGTTCCCTTTGCTCCCACCATCTCATGCAGACTTTCAAGCCAAATATACCAAACTACTAAGAAAAATTATCTGAAACTTGGAAATGGGCCAACAAACAAAAGACTGAGTTTTCTTTTAGTGCAGTACTGGTGTTCACTTTCTAATCAAAAGGCTATTTTACAACTATGCGGGGGCTTAGGATACCTTAGAGATTTTTATCCAGTAGAACTGCAAATAATTTCTATCCAATTGAATATATAATCCCAAATAGCATGGTTTATAGCCCTGTTGCATATTAACCAATATTGCACTTAACCCAGGCATCTGCTAAATTGTCCATATATCTTTATCTTGGTTATCAGTTGTTTTTTGGACTGCTGTTAACATCATTTGTGTTTCCTCATTATTTTATGATTTGAGGATGATATCTGACACATGCTCAATCTATATTTGGATGGAAGACATATGTTTTTTTTTAACATTATTATTTAGCAAAATGTACCAAATGGTTTACAGTGGGATTCAAAGGCTATACTGTGTCCTTTACAACATGTGCTAAATCAGTCATCTATTAAGAGGAAACATTGACTCAGGGTACCTGGTGGTAGAGTGTGCACTGTGAGAGAAGAGGAGAAGGCTCTGAATGTATTCAGCAGAGGTCTCTTTATCACCTTACTTACCTCCTACCCTCTTTTCTCCAAGTGGTAAGTGTGGCATGATGACCTGTGGTATCCATCCGGTTTAGGGAGACCCATGTGGGCAGAGGAAATCCACTCTGCTCTAAGCCTCGGAGATCAACCCTGTCTTTTGCATTTCACCTGCCACACTTTCACAGAATCAGTTACCTTCATCTTCAAAATAACAAGATCTAACAGACCAAGATTTGGGTATAGATTTAGGATCAAAAAGGCTCAGAATGTCTCTTGATCTTCTCTTAGTTATTTTAAGCCACTTATGCTAGGTACAAGCGAGACAAAACCAGATACCCATGCCATCTAAGATAAATCACTAGAAATTGAGGCAAGATAAATCACTGTAATTTGTGGCAAAACAAAGAATTAATTTTGCAAACTTTGTCCTCCATTCACATATCCTCTTTAAAGACTGCAAACTGCAATAGGTGGCTGTGTAAAGACAGAATTATCACATATGAGACCTGAGGGTCCAGCCAAATACTGTTTCTCCAACGGCAGCACTTGGTTAGGATTAAAGTTTACCTAATTTCTTCTCTTGAGAATTCTGTCAATGTCTTTCTTTTTTTTTTTTTTTTTCCAACTGCTTCAGAGATACTATTCTCTCACCCCATTACCTTTTATATTCTGTCTTCAGGAGTTATCTCATTCATTCCTCTGGGTTTCCAGTCTATACCCTTGACCTCAAGCCTTCTAAAGGACATAGCTTCTGTTTCCCTTGCCTTTAACTTCGTATATCACTTCAACTAAGACTTATATCACTGTAAATAAGCAAGCTTGCTGTAGAAAGTCTATGGCTGTAAGTAACTGGAAATATTGGGTTGAACATTAAAGGGAGTTAAAGATGATACATATCATGATAATTGGTATATTTGCCACTCGGGAATGACGTTAAGAAAAACATTTCTTATCACATTGTTGGGAGATATTTAGGGTGGAAGCTCTAGAGGAAGTTTGCATATTTCTACCTTAGTGTGAAATCTATTTAACTGCTAAAATTCAAATTATACAGAAAGAAAAAAACATATTCATAAATAAAATTTATTGTAAAATCCTTAAAATTTGTGCTTGGAAGCCTATATTCCTTTTATAGAGTGTTTCTCCACCTTAGTCATACCTTAGAACCCCCTGAGGAGACTGTAAATGTCCTGACACTTAGGCTGTACTCAAGGTCATTCAGTTAGACTTTCTGGGGACGGACTTACAGATCAGTATTTTTCCAAACAGCTCTGGATTCCTTTGGGGCTCTGCATTAATGCACTTTCCATAGGTCTACAAGTTAAAAGCAAACTAAATTAAATAATTGATGTGGTGTGTTCAAAATAAATCGCGAGGCTTATGTTTTATAAAAAAAAAAACATGCAATTTTAAGTGACATGTTTCTAATTTATATCTCATTTTAAATTAAGTATAATACTAAACACCTTACAAGAGTTACTCAATTAGGATAAGACCATCTTTTGGCAGCTTCAAACTTGATGTAACTATTTAGTAGGAATGTAACAGTACTTATACTTTCCTAGAAATATCACTCCATCTTTGAACTCTGAAGTGGCTATAATCACTCTCGCTCTTTTCCTGTCTTCCCCTCTCACAGTCCCTCATGTACAAATGCACACACATGCCACAACATCTGATCATGCCTTTAATGTGTATGTGGAAGCATGATATTTTATATGTCTAAGGATATGCAATAGTTTTACTGGGTTATATTTATTTCAAAGAAACTGCTCTATCCAATATTGAACTTATAAGAACACGATTATTCTCTCAGACTTTCACTGTAATTCCTTTAGCATCCCTCAAAATGCACTGCTGAAGCAGAAATTACATTTCCAATAATGTCTGTGTCCTGGATGAGTTATGTTAGTTAACTTTCCTTCCTGCTGGCTCTGGGGCTTGATTGCTTAAATACCTTAGAGATATTATGACTCATTCTCTGTTTGGTTGGTGTTTATGAGAACATCATCCAAAAATCAGAGTCTATATTCATTTAAACTATAGTGATTGAATTAGTTGATTTTTAGCTGAATCATCTGGTGTAGATTAAAACATAAAATAACCTGTACTTCCTAAATGTTAAGTCAGGTTTTAAGAGATTTGAAGAGGTTAATTAGGATAAAGGATAAATAATTATATTATTCAACAGTGTGAGTGCTAAGGCTTAAATCAGCTGATTTTGCTCAATTCTAAAAATGATTCTTCAAGCACACCATATTAGTTCATTCTTATGCTGCTATAAAGATCTTCCCGAGACTGGGTAATTTACAAAGGACAGAGTTTTAATTGACCCACAGTTCCACAGGGCTGGGGAGGCCTCAGGCAACTTATAATCATGGCGGAAGGGGAAGCAAACATGGCCTTCATCGTATGCAGCAGGAAGGAGAAGTGCAGAGCAAGGTGGAAAAAAGCCCCTTATGAAGCCATCAGACCTCATGAAAACTCACTAACTATCACAAGAACAGCATGGGGGAACCAACTCCATGATCTAATCACCTCCCATGAGGTCCCTCCCCCAACACATGGGGTTTATAATTAGAATTACAATTCAAGGTGAAATTTGGGTAGAGACACAGAGCCCAACCTTATCACACGCAGTCAAGTGGATTGCTTTATCATTGACATTTTCGAGGAGGTCAGAGATTAAAATACGCTTAACATTTCTTTCTTGGGTAGGAACTTACTTGAAATGCTCCAAATAAAAAAAATACATTTTATAATTTCATAGATTCAATAATTGTTTCTGGGCTTTTGTCATGCTTTATGAATTATGCTAGGGGAACATAGCATGGTAAAAATTCTCAACCACACCTGAAAGGAAATCACAGTCAACATACAAATGAAAAATTAAGCAAGCAAGCAATGAAAATGCAATGTTACCTGATGCTATCTCAGATAAAGTACAAGAGGTTATAGATTTTGAAAAGAAGGAGATCTAACTGGTTTTGGTGGTCATTGAAGGTTTCTTAAAGAGACATTTAAACTAAGACTAGTAAATACAATTGTCCCTTAAACAATACAGGGGTTCGGGGTATAGACCCTCTTTATAGTTGAAAATTTGTGCATGTCTTTTGACTCCCCCAAAACTTAACTATTAATAGCCAAATGTTGACCAAAAGCTTTACCAATAACATAAACAACTGATTACCATATATTTAGTATCCTATATGTACTATACACTATATTTTCACAGTAAATTAAGCAATAATTTATTGTAATTTATTACAATAAAAGGAAATGCTGTTAAGAAAATCAGGCCGGGTGCAGTGGCTTACGCCTGTAATCCCAGCATTTTGGGAGACCAAGGCGGGTGTGTCACCTGAGGTCAGGAGTTTGAGACCAATCTGACCAATATGGTGAAACACCGTCTCTACTAAAAATACAAAAATTAACGAGGTGTGGTGGCAGGTACCTGTGGCCCCAGCTACTCTGGAGACTGAGACAGGGAAATTGCTTGAACCTGGGAGGCGAAGGTTGCCGTGAGCCAAAATCATGCCACTGCACTCCAGCCTGGGTGACAGAGTGAGACTCCTTCTAAAAACAAAAAAGAAAGAAAAAGAAAAGACAGGCGGAGCAAGATGGTCGAATAGGAAGAGCTCCAGTCTCCAACTCCCAACGCGAGCGACACAGAAGACCGGTGATTTCTGCATTTTCAACTGAGGTACTGGGGTCATCTCACTGGGGAGTGCCGGACAATCGGTGCTGGTCAGCTGCTGCAGCCCGACCAGGGAGAGCTGAAGCAGGGCGAGGCATTGCCTCACCTGGGAAGCGCAAGGGGGAAGGGAATCCCTTTTCCTAGCCAGGCGAACTGAGACACACAACACCTGGAAAATTGGGTAATTCCCACCCCAATACTGCGCTTTAAGCAAACGGGCACACCAGGAGATTATACCCACACCTGGCCGGGAGGGTCCCACGGCCACGGAGCCTCCCTCATTGCTAGCACAGCAGTCTGCGATCTAACCACAAGGCAGCAGCGAGGCTGGGGGAGGGGCGCCCGCCATTGCTGAGGCTTAAGTAGGTAAACAAAGCCCCT
>NW_016804488.1:1996078-2005456 GCF_001698545.2 Rhinopithecus bieti
CACCGCATGTTCTCACTCATAGGTGGGAACAGAACAATGAGATCACTTGGACTCAGGAAGGGGAACATCACATATCCGGGCCTATCATGGGGGGGAGGGGGAGGGATTGCATTGGAGTTATACCTGATATAAATGATGAATTGATGGGTGCTGACGAGTTGATGGGTGCAGCACACCAACATGGCACAAGTATACATGTGTAACAAACCTGCACGTTATGCACATGTACGCTAGAACTTAAAGTACAATTAAAAAAAAAGAAAAAGAAAAAATAAATCATAAAAAAAATATATTTACTATTCATTAAGTGGAAGTAAACCATTATAAATGTCTTCATGATTGTCTTCGCACTGAATTGAGACTGAGGAGGAGAAAAGAGAGGGGTTGTTCTGCTTTCTCAGGGGTGGTAGGGAGGGAAGAAAATTTGCAGATAAGTGGACTCATGCAGTTCAAACTAATGTTCAAGAGTCCATTGTATATGTAAAATCAGTTATCAACCAACCAATGGAAAGGGTATGCTAAACAAGGATAAAAATGTATGAATGATTAGAAGCAAGAATACATAATTCATAAACTGCAAGTACTTCAGAAACTTTTGTGAGGGGTTTTGATGATTCCCCATAGGTAGAACTGTTATGGTGTGTGTGCATGTTTGTGTGTGTGCATTTTTGCCATAAGATAGGTTAATCTGATTAGCAATATAAAAATGCTGCTTTAATAACAAACAATAGATTGGAGAGACTTACACTTTCAACTAAAATGAAATAATGGAGGCAGAACTTAACCTTTTTCCTGAAACAACCAAAAAATTGATAAACTATATCAAGTGATGGTTTCAAGACAATGAACTTGAGAAAGCAATGGGCAGTTATCCCTGAAGGATGTTAAGCAAATGAAGTGAGGGCTACAATTGGCCAGCTCACTCCTCTGAGAGAGTAGGTACAAGTTAGAGCACAGGTGAGGGAAACCCAGAGAGAGCCTAGGGAATTTCCTGAGTTAAATAAATACAGCCAGGACTCTGAAGAGACCATAAAAAAAGAGTATCAGAGAGAAGCAAGCTATGTAAAGAAAGAAATCTGAATATCCTCAGAGGTTTGCCTTCAAGTAGTCATCTAAGTACTAATCACATATATTTCTGAGGAAAATATGATAGGCTGGGGAAAGAAAATGCCTAAAACAACTAGAGGAAACTGTGTGATTCAAACAACAGGTCCAGAAACAATGCCTGTTATTTCAAGCCAGACTGGAAAGACTCATAATTCCTAAGACATTGGGGAA
Source organism: Rhinopithecus bieti (assembly GCF_001698545.2). Classification (NCBI taxonomy): domain Eukaryota; kingdom Metazoa; phylum Chordata; class Mammalia; order Primates; family Cercopithecidae; genus Rhinopithecus; species Rhinopithecus bieti. Next base: position 1,997,357 of record NW_016804488.1, read on the forward strand.
GCACGCAGATGTGTGTTAATGCAGTAGTAAAGAATAATTACAATTAGTTTTGTCCCACTCAATAATTATTAAAAATTAGACCTGAAAAGATCATAGCATTTAAAAATAATTTAATTGCATCTGAGAACTAAGCTAATTAATATTTATGGAAATACAAAAATAACCAGCACAAAAGAAAATAGATGTGTAATTTCTAACATACAATCTAATATCACTAGGTATACAAAGAAGTAAGAAACTATTAGATGCAATGAGTACATCACTAAATCTACTGAAACAAACCTAACAGACGTTAGATTTAGCAGATAGAGACTTAAACAGATATAACTATTCTACGTGTTAAAAAATGTTAAGTAGCGATATTGAAGATATTAAAAAGACCAAAATTCAAAATTACATATGAAAATTTCACTGTGAGTTTTAAAAATATATACTGAATGTGACTGATAGGAGATTGGATATCGAAGATAGAAAGGTTAGTGAATATAAAATATATCAATAAAATTGTCAAATATTAGTGCCAGTTCCCAAACAGCATAATTCAACTTTGTGGTATATTAACTAGCAGTAGTTGCATAGAGTACAAACTTTCTTCCAGTTCTTTAATCCACAAATCACAATATAAATAACAGATTTGAATTATGATTAGTGACCAATTATAGCACTTATTACAAAGTCCACTGGTAATGAGTAACTATATCTGTTATTTAGCTCCTACACAGACAGAAAAGCATGAAGTTGTGCTTCTTCCTTGTCTTCATGTGATAAGTCAATATGGATAATTAAAATGAAGGATTTGGTTAAAAAGTTATATATATGTATATATACATGCAACAAATAAGTGATAAGTGACATATTAGAAATAAAATTTGAATTGAATTAAAATGGAGTTATGGAAAAAAATAGCCAATTGTGGGAGTATCAACACCACCACTATTCAAGAAACTATAGATGTGTAGCCACAGAAACTGAGTGAAGTGAATCTACTTACATAAATGAGGAAAGTGATCAAGATAAAAATGACAAAGTTGTTGCAGGGGAAGTAACACTGGCAGGAACTTCACATTGAAGAAATTTGGGGAATTGATGTCAGCAAGACAGTGGAATAAAAGTTTCCAGTCCTGGCCAGATGTGGTGACTCATGCCTGTAATCCCAGCACTTTGGGAGGCCGAGGTGAGTGGATCACATGAGGTCAGGAGTTTGAGACCAGCCTGGCCAACACGATGAAACCCCATCTCTACTAAAAATACAAAATTAGCTGGGCATGGTACTGTATGCCTGTAATACCAGCTACTTGGGAGGCTGAGGCAGGAGAATTGCTTGAACTTGGGAGGCAGAGGTTGCAGTGAGCCGAGATTGTGCCACTGCACTCCAGCCTCAGCAAAAGAGTTTTCAGTCCTCATCCTCCTACTGACACACCAAGTTAATGATCATTTACAAACAAAAATATGTTCATGAGAACTCCAAAATCCAGGTGATCCAGGTGAGAGGATTCTTTACCCAACTGGAGCACAGAAATGATAAAAGATATTGAAGAGGGTAAGAAAAACAGTTTTGCTCACACACTTCCCCTCTCTCAAAAACTCACATAATGCAGTATCAAAAAAAAAAAAAAAAGATAACTCTCAGTCCATGAGTTTGTCCACAAAAGAAAGTGGGAGTAAAGTGAGCATCTGACTTCTCTGCAGATTCTGAAATGAGGGCCACCAGGCCTGCACCCATCAGCCTGACTATAGGCCCACCTGAAGAACCTGGCAATAGACCCAGTGTCCCATAGACTCCTCCAGCCAGCCTTCCCAGAAACTCTGGTTAGACTGACTGATAAAAAAGGTTTTCCTGCTGAAGCCAGTCTGTAAAGGATGTAAGAGTTCATTACTTCTTCAAATGCATAAATACCAGTGCATGATAAAGAGTTATAAAGAATGAAGGAGCCATGATGCTACCAAATGAAAAACAATGAAGCTGCTGTTACTGACCCTAAAAAAATATGGAAATCAAAGAACTGTCAAAAAAGAATTCAAAATAATCTCTTGAAGAAAATAAGTGAGCTACAAGATGACAGAAAAAGAATGAACAAAACATAATCAGGAAAACAATACATGAACAAAATACAAGTTTACTTATCTATTTTTTATTTGTATTTTCATAATTTAATTTAACGTTATATTCCAGGATATATGTGCATGATGTTCAGATCTGTTACACAGGTGAATGTGTGCCATTGTGGTTTGCTACACAGATCAACCCATCACCTAGATTTTAAGCCTCACATGCATTGGCTATTTATCCTGATGCACTCCCTCCCCCTGCCACCCACAACAGGCCACAGTGTGTGTTGTTCCCCTCCCTATGCCCATGTGTTCTCATTGTTCAGCTCTCACATATAAGCGAGAGCATGCAGTGTTTGGTTTTCTGTTCTTCTGTTAGTTTGCTGAGAATAATGGCTTCCAGCTTCATCAATGTCCCTACAAAGGACATGATCTCATTCCGTTTTATGGCTACATAGTATTCCATGGTATATATGTACCACATTTTCTTTATCCAGTCTGATTGGTAGGCATTTGGGTTGATTCTATGTCTTTGCTATTGTGAACAGTGCTGCAACGAACATATATTTGTATGTATCTTTATAATAGAATGATTTATATTCCTTTGGGTATATACCCAGTAATGAGCTTGCTGGGTCAAATGGTATTTCTGGTTCTGCGTCTTTGAAGAATTACCACACTGTACTCTACAATGGTTGAACTAATTTACATTCCCAACAACAGTGTAAAAGCATTCCTATCTCTCCACACTCTTGCCAGCACCTGTTGTTTCTTGAATTTTTAATAATTGTTATTCTGACTGGTGTGAGATGGTGTCTCATAGTGGCTTTGATTTGCATTTCTCTAATGATCAGTGATATTAAGCTTTCTTTTCGTATGTTTTTTGGTCACATCTTCTTTTGAAAAGTGTCTGTTCATGTCCTTCAACTACTTTTTAATGGGGCTGTTTTTTTCTTGTAAATAAATAATGGGGCTGTTGTTTCTTGTAGATTCTGGATACTAGACATTTGACAGATGGATAGATTGCAAAAATTTTCTCCCATTCTGTAGGTCATCTGTTCATTTTGATGATAGTTTCTTTTGCTGTGCAGAATCTCTTCAGTTTAATTAGATCCCATTTGATAATTTTTGCTTTTCTTGTAATTGCTTTTGACATTTTCATTATAAAATCTTTGTTCATGCCTATATGTCGTGAACGGTATTGCCTAGGTTTTCCTTTAGGGTTTGTATAATTTTGGGCTTTACATTTAAGTCTTTAATCCATCTTGAGTTAATTTTTGTATAAACTGTAAGGAAAGGGTCCAGTTTTAATTTTCTGCAAATGGCTAGCCAGTTTTCCCGGAACCATTTATTAAATAAAGAATCTTTCCCCATTGTTTGCTTTTGTCAGGTTAGTCAAAGATCAGATAATTGTAGATGTGTGGTTCTATTTCTGAGATCTCTATTCTGTTTCATTGGTCTATGTGCTTATTTTGGTACCAGTACCATGCTGTTTTGGTCACTCTAGCCTTGTAGTGTAGTTTGAAGTTGAGTAGAATGATGCCTCCAGCTTTGTTCTTTTTGCTTAGGACTGTTTTGGCAATATGGGCTCTTTTTGGTTTCCATATCAATTTTAATGTAGTTTTTTTCTAGTTCTGTAAAGAATGACAATGGTAGTTTAATGGGAATACCATTGAATCTATAAGTTATTTTGGGCAACATGGCCACAAAATATGAAGTTTAATAAAGGGATAGGATCCAGCAAAAATTCTAGAGCTGAAGACTATGATTATTGAAGCAAAAAAATTCAGTTGAGTGTTCAACAACCGATCCAATCAAATAGAAGAAATAACTGGTAAGCTAGAACACAGGTCATTTGATATTACCTGGGAAAAGCAACAAAAATTAAAATGAAAAACAGTGAAGAATGCCAAAGAGACTCATGGAAAACCATCAAATGAACTAATCAATATATGCATGATTGAAGTCTAAGAAGGGAGGAAACAGAAAGAAGAAGAAAGCTTATTTTAAAAAATAACCCGAACATCTAGAGAGGGAAATGAACATACAGATTCAAAGATCCCAAAGAATTCCCAAAAAATCTGATTACAAATAAATCCACAGCAAAGCAAAAATTACAATCCTATTTTCCAGTATAAGACAGATAATTTAAAAGTAGCATGAGAAAACTGACTCATTACATACAAGATAATTTACCTAAGCCTATAAGTGAATTTCTCAGCAGAAACCTTGCAACCCAGAGAACTAGAATGACATATTCAAATTGGTGAAAGAACAAAAAAATAATGCCATACAAGAAAACTGTACCCAGTGAAACTGTTCTTTAAAAATAAAGAAGAAATCAGTATTTTCCCAGACAAACAAAAACGAAGACAGTTCATCACCATTAGACCAGCCTTACAAAGAGTGCTGAAGGGAAATCTTCAGGTTGAAACAAAAGGATACTGAACAGCAACACAAAACCATATTGGAGTGTAAGTATCATTGTTCAAGTTAAATATATACGTAAATACAGAAAATATAATAACAATATAACATTGTAATAACAATATAACATTGGTGTATAATACAATATAAGACAGTGGTGCATAAATCACTTTTAACCCTAATATTAGTTTTAATAGACATAGTATTAAGAATAGATATAGCCACAAAATTTGGATAAAGAATAAACAATGTAAAAAGAATTAAATTCTGACATCGATAATATCAAGTGGGTGCTTCGAGAATGAAGCTGGAGAGTTTTTGTGTATGATTAAAGTCAGGTTGTTAGCAGTTCAAAATAGACTGCTCTAACAGTGAGAAGTATGCAAGCCTCATGGTAACTGTAGACAAAATAAAATGTATAGCAGACATAAAATGATTAAGACAAAAGAATCAAAATATGTTACTCCAAAAAGTTATCAAATCACAAAAGAAAACAGCAAGAGGGAACAAAGAACTGCAAAGCAAACAGAAAAAAACAAGATGATAATAGCAAATCCTTATCTATAAATGATTAAATGTAAATGGATTAAGATCACTGATTAAAGAACATAAATTGGAAGAACAGATAAAAACAAAACAAAACAACATTTGACTATCTACTGCCTGCAAGACACCCACTTTAGATTTTGAGACACATGTAAGCTAAAAATTGTAATGATGATGAAAGATATTCCAAGAAAATGGCAACCAAAAAAGGGACTGGCTATGCTTTTATCGGATAAATTACACTTTAAGTCAAAAACTGTCACAAGAGGCAAATAAAGTCATGACATAATGGTAAAAGAGTAACTTCAATAGAAATATATAACAATTATAGATATAAATGCATCCAATATCTGAAGGAAGAAATAGCATTACAATAGTAGGATACTTCAATATCACATTTACAATAATGAACAGATCAACCAGACATAAAATCAATAGGGAAATACCAGGCTTGAACAACATTGTGGACCAAATGGACCTCAAAAACATACAGACAATTTCACCCAACAACAGCTAAATACACATCTTTCACAAATTCACATGGAACATTCTCTAGAATAAATCATATGTGAGATCACAAAATAAGTTCTAACAAATTTTTAAAAATCACTTTGACTATCCTTTCTAACCACTGTAACATAAAACCACAAATCAGTAACAAAAGAAAAATTTAAGTAATTACAAATGCATAAATACAACAAAGTATTGAACAGCCATTGGGTCAAAGAAAATATCAAAAGAGAAATCAAAACTATATCAAGACAAATGAAAATAAAAATACAACATAGCAAATTTTGTGAGATGCAATAAAAGCAATTTTAAGAGGAAAGTTTATAGTAATAAATGCCTACATTACATATACAACCTAACATTACATCTCAAAGAACTAGAAAAAGAATAAGAATAACAAATTAAGCCCAAATATAGCAGAAGAAAGGAAATAATAAAGATTGCAGCATAAGCAAAATGGAGAAAAGGAAAACAATAGAAAATACTGAAAAAAATTCATTGTTCTTTGAAAAAACAAACAAAAATGGCAAATAGTTTGCTAGACTAAAAAAAAAAAGACAGAAGATACAAATAAATAAAATTAGAAATGAAGAAAAATATTATAACCAATGCCATATATAAAGAAAATCATAGAAAATATTATGAAAAATGTTACATCAAAATTGTGCAAAATTACTAAAACATATAACCTACGAAGACTGAATCAATGAAAATAGGAAGCTTAAATAGATCAATTAGAAATTAAAAAAAAAAAAACTGAATTGCTAATTAATACCCTTCCAAAGAGAAAAAGCCCAGGGCCAAATGACTTCTGCCGAATCCTTACAGAAGAAAGAATGCCAATACTTCTCAAATTCTTTCAAAATAGAATAGGTAATTTTCCAACTGTTTTATGAGGCCTGCATTATTCTGATACAAACACTAGAAAAATATACTATAAGAAAAGAAAACTATAGACCAAAATGCCTGAGAAATATGGATGCAAATATCCTCCACAATATAAAAAATGTAAATTCAACCACATGTTAAAGCCTATTTATGCTTAGTGTGCACTTTATTGGAACACTAAGCATGTAGGAGTTATTTATATCCTACAGCTCAAGGTCATACCCAAAGTCTGATTGCAAAAATTCAAAAAATTGCAACCTCAGGCATAAATCAATTAAAAGTGTCATACACCATGACCAAGTGAAACTTATCCTTGTGCTATAAAGATGGTTTATCACATGCAAATGTATCAATATGACACACCAAATTAAAAGATTGATGGATAAAAATCAAATGGCCATCTCAATAGATGCAGAAAAAAACATTACTCAATTCAACACCCTTTTGTGATAAAAATTCTCAACAAAACAGGTATAGAAGGAACTTGTCTCAACAAAATAAAGGCCATTTGTGAAAAGCAGACCTGTCACATCACACTCAGCAATGCAGAAATGAAAAATTTTCCACTAAGGTCTAGGATCTTAGCAAGGCAAAGATGCCCACTTTCACAACTTCTAATCAACAAAGTACAGGAAACCAGAGCAATGAGGCAAAAAAGAAATAAAAGGTATAAAATAAGAAAGGAAAAAGTGAAATTTTCTTAGTTTGCAGATGACATAATCTTATATGCAGAAAACCCTATAGATTACACATACAAGCAGATAGAACTAATACACAAATGCAGCAGTTGCAGTATAAAAGAATTAACATACAAAAATCAGTTGTGTTTTTACATATTAATAATGAATTATCCAATAAGAAATTAATAAAATAATCACATCCACAATAACATCAAAAAGAATCAAATATCTGGAAAAAAAACTTAAGCAAAGATGATAAGAGACTTGTACATAGAAAACTAAAAATCACTGATAAAAAAAATTAAAGCAGACACAGGTAAGTAGAAAGACATCCCACATTCATGGACTGGAAAAATTAATATTGCTAAAATGTCCATACTGTTAAAAGTGATGTGCAAATTTAATGTAATCTCTACCAAAAGTCTCAGTGGCATTTTTGTCAGAAAATTTTAAAAATCATGAAATTCATATCGAAGCACAAAGACACTAAGCAGCCCAAGCACTATTGAGTAAGAACAAAGCTGATGACATCACACCTCTTGATTTCAGATTATATTACAAAGCTAAAGTAATTAAAGCAGTATAGCACTGGCATAAAAACAGACATATAGACTAATGTAACAGAATAGAAAACCCCAAAATAAACCCACTTATAGGTAGTTAACTGATCTTTGACCCCCATGAATATGCAATGAGGAAAGGATAGATAGTCTCTTCAATAAATAGTGTTCGGAAAACTAGATATCCACATGCAGAAGAAGGCTATTTGACCCTCATTTTTTATCCCATGAAAAAAAATAAATTCAAAATGAGTTAAGACATTTAAAGCATAAAACCTGAAACTGTAAAAGTTCTAGAAAAAAAAAAAATTATACATGATATAAATGATGAATTGATGGGTGCTGACGAGTTGATGGGTGCAGCACACCAACATGGCATAAGTATACATATGTAACAAACCTGCACGTTATGCACATGTACCCTAGAACTTAAAGTATAA
>NW_016804488.1:2005752-2007567 GCF_001698545.2 Rhinopithecus bieti
AAAAAAAAAAAAAAAAAAAGATAAAATATTTTCAACACTGCGCTTGACAGTGCTTTTGCCCATGACACCAAATCATAGGCAACAGAAATACAAAGTGATAAGTGGGATTACATTAAAGTAAAAAGCCTCTGCTCCAAAGAGTGCAATCAACAAAATAAAAAGGCAACCACAGAATGAGATAAAATATTTGGAAAAAATCTAACTAAGTGTTAACATCCATAATTTATAAGGGACTCCTACAAATCAATAGCAAAACAGAACAAAACAAATTACTAAAAATCAGCAAAGGAACTGAACTCATATTTCTCTAGATATATGAATGGTCAATGGTTATATGAAAAGGTGCTCAACATCACAAATAAGCAAGGAAATATAAATCAAGATCAAAATGAGATACCACCTCACACCTGTTAGAATGTTTGTAACAAAAATTAAAATAACATGCTGGCAAGAATGTAGAGAAAGAAGGACCCATGTACACCGTTGGTGTTAATGTATGTTGGCACAGCTAGTACAGCAAACAGTATGGAGATCTCTCAAAAAATTAAAAATATAATTATTGTATGTTTTGTCAATCTCACGTCTGGGTACATATCCAAAGGAATTGAAATCAGAATCTTTAAGAGATATCTTACGATAGTCAAGACATGAAAGGCACATAAATGTCCATCGATGGATGAATGAATAAATAAATGTGGTCTATCTATGCAATGGGATATTCAGCCATTAAAAAGAAGGAAATCATTTCATTGGTGACAACACGAATGAATATGAAGGACATTGTACTAACTGAAATAAGCCAGACACAGAAGCAGAAGGAGATGGGAAGGAATTAAGGAAGGCTCTCAGACTTCTTGGATTTTACAGGATGAGATCATAGAGTTATTCACCTGTGAATGAGTACTGTTCCTTAACACAATAAATGTTTGAAGCCTCCCAATCTGTGGTACTTTGCTGTGACAGTCTTAACAAACTCATATTATATCCATTCTAACTCACAAATGGAATTTAAAAAATTTTTTTAAACGAAGGGTGACTGACCAGGCATGGTGACTCACACCTGTAATCCCAGCACTTTGGGAGCATGAGGAAGGTAGATCATTTGAGGTCAGGAGTTTGATACCAGCCTGGCCAACATGGTGAAACCCCATCTCTACTAAAATTACAAAAATTAGCCAGGTGTGGTGGCACATGCCTGTAATCCCAGCTACTCAGGAGGCTGAAGCAGGAGAATCGCTTGAACCTGGGAGGCAGAGTTGCAGTGAGAAGAGACTGTACCATTGCACACCAGCCTGGGTGACAGAGGGAGACACTGTCTTAAAAAACAAACAAACAAACAAAAACAGTTGATTCAGGGGCCTCTGGGACAATAACAAACAGATAACATTAATGCCATCAGAATTTCAGATTTAAAGGGGGCAGAAGGCAATTCTGAAAAAAATGTTTGAAGAAAAAAATGGCAGAACAGTCTCAAGCTTGGCAAATGCCATTGCTATGGACGGAATGTTTATGACCCCCATGCCAATGTGGTGGTATGTGGAAGTGGGGCCTTTGGGAGATGATTATGCCTTGAGGGTAGAGCTCACCTGATGGGATCAGTGTCCTTACAAAAAGAGACCAGAGAAAGCTTACTTGCTCTTTCTCTGCTCTTCACCATGTGAGAATATAATGAGAGTACAAACATCTGCAAATCCTCTCCAACAACTGTTGTTTCCTAATTTTTTAATGATTGCCATTCTAACTGGTGTGAGATGGTATCTCATTGTGGTTTTGATTTGCATTTCTCTGATGGCGAGTGATGATGAGCATTTTTTC
>NW_016804488.1:2007630-2010069 GCF_001698545.2 Rhinopithecus bieti
TATGCAGCCATAAAAAAGGATGAGTTTGCGTCCTTTGTAGGGACATGGATGCAGCTGGAAACCATCATTCTTAGCAAACTATCACAAGAAGAGAAAACCAAACACCACATGTTCTCACTCACAGGTGGGAACTGAACAATGAGATCACTTGGACTCGGGAAGTGGAACATCACACACTGGGGCCTATCATGGGGAGGGGGGAGGGGGGAGGGATTGCATTGGGGAGTTATACCTGATATAAATGATGAATTGATAGGTGCTGACGAGTTGATGGGTGCAGCACACCAACATGGCACAAGTATACATATGTAACAAACCTGCACGTTATGCACTTGTACCCTAGAACTTAAAGTATAATAATAAAAAAAAAAAGAAGCATTAACAAGTACTGAACTCCAGCTAATTATATGCACGTCAAAATGTTTAGGGGTAAACTGTAAGGATGTCTGCAGCTTATTTTGAAATGAAGCAAAAAGTAAGATGTAATGAAGGTTGAATACTGGAGTGAATAGATGGATAGATGTAAGATACAGTTAAGGAAAGATAATGTTAATTGCAGAATATAGGCTGCGCTAATTGCAGAATATATGGAGGTTCACTATACAATTCTTTCAAGTTTTTGCATGTTTCAACTTTTTCATAATAAAATGTTTGAAGAAAATGAAAAAAAAAAAAAACATCTGCAAATAAGAAAAGGTTCCCTCAACAGATACCGCGTATTTCAGCACCTTGATATTGGACTTCCTAGCCCCAGAACTGTGAGAAATAAGTGCTTGTTGTTTAAGCCACACAGTCTATGGTATATTTGTTACAGCAGCCCAAACTGATGAAAACAGAAATTGGTCCTGAGAGTGGGAGTGCTGGTATAACAAATACCTGAAAATGTGCAAACAGTTTTGGGTAGTGGTTAGGGTAGAGGCTGGAAGAGTTTTCAAGTTCATGTTAAAGGAAGCTGAGATTATCAGGAAGGATATTTAAAGGTAAACTTAGCGAGAATTAAAAAAAAAAAAAAAAAAAAAAAAAAAAAAAAAGGGGCAGCCAAAAAAACCTTTTTTTTTTTTTAAAACCCAAAAAAAAAAAAAAAAAAAAAAAAAAAAAAAGTGTAGCTGCCAAGAAAGCATCTGTCTTCTTTGAGAATCCCTAACTAATAATGTACTGAATATTGGTAGAAATATAGACAGTACAGGCCATTTTGACAGGATCTCAGAGAGAAATGAGTAACATATCATTAGACAGTGGAGAAAAAGATAATCCTTGTTGTAAAGTGGTAATAAACTTGTCTTAATTGTGTTTGTGTTCTACTGTATTGTGGGAGAACCTGCAAGCAATGAAATTACGTATTTAGCTGAGAAGATTTCCAATCGAGGTGTTGAAGGGGCATCTGGTTTCTGCTGGCTGCTTATAGAAAATGTAAAAGGAGAGAAGTGACTTGAAGGTGGAATTATTAAACAAAAAGGAACTGGAATGTAAAAATTTGGGAAATTCTCAGTATATCTTTTTTATTTTCACTTTAATTCCAGGATACATGTGCAGAACGGATAGGTGTGATACATAGGTATACATGTGTCATGGTGGTTTGCTGCACCTATCAACCCATCACCTAGGTTGTAAGACCCAAATGCATTAGCTATCCATCTTGATGCAGTCCCTCCCCTTCCACCGCCAACAGGCCTCCTTGTGTGTTGTTCCCCTCCCTGTGTCCAAGTGTTCTCATTGTTCAACTCCCACTTATGAGTGAGAACATGCAGTGTTCAGTTTTCTGTTCCTGCGTTAGTTTGCTAAGGATGATGGCTTCCAGGTTCATCATGTCCCTGCAAATGACATGATCTCATCCCTTTCTGTGGCTGCATAGTATTCCATGGTATATGGTGTACCACATTTTCTTTATCCAGTCTATCATTGATGGGCATTTGGATTGATTCCATGTCTTTGCTATTGTGAATAGTGCCACAATAAACATAAGTGTGCATGTATCTTTATGACAGAATGATTTATATTCTTTTGGGTATACACTCAGTAATGGGATTACTAGGTCAAATGGTAGTTTTGATTCTAGATCCTTGAGGAATTGCCACAGTGTCTTTCACAATGGTTGAACTAATTTATGTTCCCACCAACTATGTAAAAGCATTCCTTTTTAAAAATTAACTGGCCGGGCGCGGTGGCTCAAGCCTGTAATCCCAGCACTTTGGGAGGCCGAGGCGGGCGGATCATGAGGTCAGGAGATCGAGACCATCCTGGCTAACACTGTGAAACCCCGTCTCTACTAAAAAATACAAAAAACTAGCCGGGCGACGTGGCGGGCGCCTGTAGTCCCAGCTACTCGGGAAGCTGAGGCAGGAGAATGGCGTGAACCCGGGAGGCGGAGCTTGCAGTGAGCTGAGATCCGGTCACTGCACTCCAGCCCGGGCGACAGAGCGAGACTCCGTCTCAAAAAAA
>NW_016804488.1:2010360-2080529 GCF_001698545.2 Rhinopithecus bieti
TAAAAAAAAAAATAAAAAAAATTAAAAAAAAAAAAAAAAAAAAAAAATTAACTCAAGACAAATTGAAGACTTCAATGTAAAACCCAAAACCATCAAAATCCTAGAAGAAAACCCAGGCAATACCATTCAGGACATAGGCATGGGCAAAGATTTTATGATGAAATCACCAAAAGCAATTACGTCAAAAGCTAAAATTGACAAATGGGATCTAGTTAAACTAAAGAGCTTCTGCACAACAAACAAAACTATCATCAGAGTGAACAGGCAACCTACAGAATGGGAGAAAAATTTTGCTACCTATCCATCTGACACGGGTCTAATATCCAGAATTTACAGGGAACTTAAAAAACTCGTAAGAAAAACAAACCAAACAACCCCATCAAAAACTGGGAAAAGGAATATGAACAGACACTTCTCAAAAGAAGACATTTATGCAGCCAACACACATATGAAAAAAAGCTCAGCATCACTGATCACTAGAGAAATGCAAATCAAAATCACAATGAGATATCATCTATGCCAGTAAGAATGGCAATTATTAAAATTCAGAATTATTTTTCAAATAATATGTTCAGAAGAGAACACTAAGGGTTTGGCAAAGCAACTGTTTGATAAGGTTATATAGGTGTGAATCACAAACTTAAATCAGGCACCTCATCAACTGCCAGTTTGAACTTAAGCAGAAGCAGATGGAAAAGAATTAAGGAATGCTCTCAGACTTCTTGAATTTTACAGGATGGGACCATAGATCTATTCATCTGTGAATGTGTACTGTTCTTCAAGACAAGGGAAGCTTGGCCACTAAGAAGATTCAGAGATCATTAGAGGTGCCGCCTCTGTTTCAAAGGGGCCACAGTTACCTTGCTTTTTAAGAAGGCAGATGCTTTCAGCAGGCCAGATAAACACCACTCAGAGTTTTGGGGGTGCAATCCCTTCCCAGCCCCAGTGGGTCTAGGTGGGACTACCACCCCAGTAGGTCCTGGGGGTGGTACTTTTGTCCCCATTGGTTTTGAAAGGCAGAGATTCAAGCCAAGGAGGATTATTTTCATAGCCTGAGATTTAATGGGATTTTACTTACTAGGTTTTGGTTTTGCTTGGGACCCATCACCACTTTCTTCCTTTCTTCCTTCTTGCTTTTCCCTTTTAGAATAAAAAGGCCTGTCCTATACTTGTCTTGCCATTGTATTTTGGAAGCACATAGGTGTTTCAGTTGCACAAGTTTGCAGCTCAAGAGAAATTTTGTCTCAGAACAAATTGTACCTTGAATCTCGGCCTTATCTGATTTAGATGATGTTTAGATGAAACTTTGGATGTTAGACTTTAGAGTTGGTGCTGCAATGAGTTATTAGTATTGGGGTTGTTGGGATAGAATGAATGTACTGTGCTTGTTAAAGGACATGAACTTTGGGGGTCGCAGTGCAGAATGTTATGGACTGAATATTTGCATTCCTTCAAAATGCATATGTTGACACCAAATCATCAATGTGATGGTATTAGGAAGTGTGGCCTTTGAGCAGTAATTAGGTCATGAGGATGGATCTTCCTCTCCCTCTGTTCTCCACCATGTGAGAATACAGATTGCTGAGAAAACAGCCATCAGTTGTCAGAAAACCAGAATGAATGTCTTCAGCAGACACCAGATCTGCCAGCAACTTAATGTGGGATTTCCCAGCCTCCTGGGAAGATAAATGTATAAGTTTAAGCCACTCATCCTGTAAGATATTTGTTATAGAAGCCTGAACTGACTGAGACAGATGTAAACCTACCTATTCAAAAGCAGAATGAACCTCCAACAGGAATCATGCACAGGAACCTAGCAATCAACATGTTGGAAACTCAAGAAAAATAAAAATTTTGAAAGCAATTGGATAAACAAGGCACATTTTCTGTACAGAACAATTCAAACTATTTCAAATTGCTTATCAGAAAGCATGGAGGCTAGAAGGATGGCACAATATTATTAAATTGTTGGAAGGGGAGAACTGACAACCCAGAATTATATATTCAGTGAAAACATCATCAACAATGAAAGGAAAATAAAGACATTCTCAGGTGAAGGAAAACATAGTGAGTTTGTAGGCAGCTGATGTGTTCTGAAAGATTTTCCAAAGAAATTTTTTCAGGCAGAAGGAAAAGTTACCAGAAGGAAACTTGTAACATCCAAAGTCATAAAAAGGAGAAACAAAAACAGTAAAATTGACTACTTATAATAGGTGTTCTTGTTCTATTTAGTTCTTTAAAATAAATTTGTCGGTAGCAAGCAAAATTCATGAAATTTTCTTAATTTTTCAGTGTCTGTGGATAACATATATGTAATATATAAATATATATTTCATTTGAAGGTGAAAGAGGGACGAGGTCTCTGAGGTAAGATTTCTACATTCCAATTTGAAGTGGTAAAATATTGATTCTAGGTAGACCGTGAAGTTTTTAATCTCTAGATCAACTCCTTTGGAAAAACTTTTGGAAGAGACATAGCCAAAATTGCAATTAATAAATTAAAATTGGCCAAGAGCAGTGGCTCACGCCTATCATCTCAGCACTTTGGAAGGATGAGGCAGGTGGATCACTTGACATCAGGAGTTCAAGACAAGCCTGGCCAATATGGTAAAACCCCATCTCTACCGAAAACACAAAAATTAGCCGGGCTTGATGACACATGCCTGTAATCCCAGCTACTTGGGAGGCTGAGGCAGAAGAATCGCTTGAACCCAGGAGATGGAGGTTGCAGTAAACTTAAATCATGCCACTGCACTCCAGCCCGGGTGACAGAGGGAGACTCTTTAAATAAATAAATAAATAAATAAATAAATAAATAAATAAATAAAATAAAATGGAATACTGAATAAATGTCTAGTAACCCAACAGTAGGAAGAAGGCCAGCATAAATAATCAATCTATTAATAGAATAACCTACTGCATGGAC
Organism: Rhinopithecus bieti; assembly: GCF_001698545.2. Classification (NCBI taxonomy): domain Eukaryota; kingdom Metazoa; phylum Chordata; class Mammalia; order Primates; family Cercopithecidae; genus Rhinopithecus; species Rhinopithecus bieti. The sequence goes on from NW_016804488.1 coordinate 2,013,287, forward strand.
AAGATCTACTCAATATCAAACTTATTTTAAGACTACTGTAACTAACATGGTGGCATTTTTCTGCAACAGTAAACCAATCAAGCAATAGAATGGAGTGGAGATTATAAAAATATACATTCACTCGGATGAACACTTGATTTATAACTAAATTGGCACTGCAGAGTAATAGAGACAAAATTTATGTTTTAATTTAATATTGAATTTATCAAATATCAACATCAAAATTAATAAAAATTGATACCTATTTTATACCATAAGAAGTCAATTTTGGATCAATTTTATCAAAATGTCAATGCAGAAAATAGAATTCTAGAAAATATTGGAAGTAGTTCTACATTCTTGGCATAGAGAAATATTCTCCAGATAAGACACAAAAACACTAATCATATTTGAAAATATTGATAAATTCAACTATGTTAAAATTAACAACCATAGTTTCTCAAAAGACATCATTTTGAGAAGGAAATGGCAAGCTATAGAGTGAGAGAATATGTTAACCAATCTTATAACCATCATAAAGTTTGTGTCTGGAAAATATGGATAACTTCTAAAAATAAATTACTCAAAAATCAACAACACAAGAGACAAATGGGCAAAGTATGCTGAAATGGCGCATAAAATAGATGGTATATGAGTGGTAAATGAAAATGTGAAGGTATTCTAGCTCATAAGTATTATCAGAAATGACTGTTTAAACCACAGTAAGATTTTCACTGCCACCTTTCATGGTGTGCCTTGTGGAAGACCAATGCTTCAGTTGAGAATAACTAAATAAAAAGTTTTACACACACACACACACACACACACACACATTATTTTTATAATGATATTTAATTTGTTTAAAATCTTGGAACACACCAAGGCACCAAGGACTTGAGGAGCAAGAGCATAGAAGGAAACGGAGCCTTCTGAATATTGCTTATTCCTTCCACTACATGTGGTTCTTGGAGCAAGGAGACAGGCCAGAATTGTCTAGAAAGTCCAGGTATCTCTCAGAGCTTCAGGCAATATCATGGAGGCATGAAGGAAAATAAATTAGCGTTTCATTCTGCCAAGGCAGATAGAACATGATGACCTAGGATCCTAAGGAGAAAGAGGGGTGAAAAGAAGTGCTATCAACACTCACCACCTATTTTCCCTCGAGATGATTAATCAGCTTTCCATGCCAAGAAAGAAAAAATTCAAGCACAGTGACTGAATAGAAAGATTTTAGCAACCTCATGCTGATGGTGGGCAGAATTGGAATTTAGGAGCCATCAAAAGAGAGGAATCGTAGAAAAGGCCATAGAAACTCAGTTGGGACCCCTGGAGCACTAGATTCTAGGAGTGGGGGTAAACCAGAAGTAAAACAAGTCGTGAAAAGATAGCAAGCTAACCCTAAGTGAGTTCCTGGACTGTATTGGATGGAGATATTTTGCCTCTTTGCTGCCTACCAGAGGAATTCTATTCCCAGAGATAATAACTTTCAAATGTGAAAGCCCCAAAGACTTTCAATGGGAATGATTTATATGAGCATGAAAACAGAAACCATGATGGTAGACTTAAATACAAATATAATAGTAATTACTTTAAACTTAAATACATAAAAAGCTCCAATTGAAAGACAATTGCCAGGCAGATTAAAGACCAGGTCTTTTTTTATTTTATTTTATTTTTTTTTTTGAGACGGAGTCTCGCTCTGTCGCCCAGGCTGGAGTGCAGTGGCCGGATCCCAGCTCACTGCAAGCTCCACCTCCCGGGTTTATGCCATTCTCCTGCCTCAGCCTCCCGAGTAGCTGGGACTACAGGCGCCCGCCACCTCGCCCGGCTAGTTTTTTTGTATTTTTTTTTAGTAGAGATGGGGTTTCACCATGTTAGCCAGGATGGTCTCGATCTCCTGACCTCGTGATCCGCCCGTCTCAGCCTCCCAAAGTGCTGGGATTACAGACTTGAGCCACCGCGCCCAGCCACAAAGACCAGATCTTGTGCTTACAAAAGACATGTTTAAACAAAGTTTGAAAGCAAAGGTTGAGAAAAAATATCTTACGCTAACATTAACCAAAAGGGCTGCTGTAAATATATCAGTAAGATTAAGGGAAAACATATTACTGAGACATAAAGAGCGACATTTCAAAAGGGTCAACTAAAAAGGGAAGTATTAAAATCTTAAAATCCCCTGCATCTATTAATATTGCTTGAAAATATGTAAAACAGAGTTGAGAAATGAACAAATTCATAATCATCACTTGAAAATTTAATTAACTGGTCTCAAGAACAGAACAAGCAAAAAAAAATCAGTAGTTATTTACAGTATAAAGAAAAGGGTTAACACACTTGATTAACTTGGTATACATACAGAACACTTCAACCAATAACTTCAGAAATGTATTATTTTCAAGTGAAAATTGAATATTTACAAAACTCATCGTATGCTTTGCCTTAAAGCAAGTCATGAGAGATTTCAGATGATTTAACTAAAGTGAGTTTACTATCTAATCACTTCGGAAATAAGGTAGGCAGAAATTGTTAACTAAAGGAAAACTAGAAAATTCCTAAATGTTTGGAAACAAAACAATAAATACTAAATACTCGGGTCAAAGAAGTTAGCTTAAAAATTAAACTAAACAAATTATACACAATGTAATAGAAGAAAGGAAGCTATAGCAATAAGAGTAGAAATTAATAGAAACATATGCACATTGGAGAAAACTTAACAAAGTCATAATTTAGCCCTTTGAAAAGAACTTAATGGTGAAATACTGAAAATGTTTCCCTTGAGATCAGTACCAATAAAATATATCCACTATAAATTCTTCTTTTCCTCTTGTACTAAACCTTCTAGAATGTGAAATAAGGCAAATAAAAAATACGACAACACACTTGTATGTGGAATATGCAACATACTCTTCAGTTAAACTATTAGAATTTAGTAAGTGGCTTTAGTGGTTCAGTTTATACGAGATCAATACACACACAAACACACACATCAATTTTTGCCTCTTTATGCAAACACTAACACACTGGGAACTGAAATTGAGAGAAGAAATCACTTATGAATGCATTAATCAACATCAAATACCTAGGAATAAATCAAATATTTGCATAATATCTACATAGAAGATGGAACTCAATGGATGGGCATACCGTATTTGTGGACTGGAAACCTCAATACGGCATTTTGAAAATGACAGTTCTCACCAAATTGATATATAGATTAGATGTAATCCCAATGACTGTCTCGGCAACCTGTATGTATCTGTGCATGTAAACTGGCAGGCTACAATAATTCTAAAATTTGTATCATAATGCATAGAACCAGTAAGAGACAAGACAGTCTCAGAAAACACACAAGCTAGAAGACTTATACTACTAGAGAGCAATACTTATTACAAACTGTCGTAACTCAAACACTATGATTTTGGTGAGAGAATAGACAAGGGTACTAATAAAAAAGAATAGGGCTCCAGAAACAGAACGACACAATGTCACTCGCTATATGATAAAAATAACGCTGCATAATGGATGGTCTTATCAATACCAACACTGGATTAATTCCCCAGTTATAGGAGAAATAAATTTCGATTAAATAGTCAAAAATCTAGTCTAGATAAATTTGATTATTAAAATCTAGTTATTATAAAGGTAAAAGAAGACTCTAGAAGAAAACAAAGAACACCTTAGTGTTGTCTGTGTAAGCAAGATTTATATAGGAAAATAGAAAGTGGAAACAACACAAAAGCTGGAAAAAATTGGACTAAATTAAAATTATGAATAGGTTTATGAAAAACACGAGACAGTTCAAAGAAAAGTCTCTGATTAGAGGAATTATTTGAAACACATAATCTTTGTAATTGTTTGTGGTAGCTATTTAGAAACACTACAAGCATATTTATATACTTTGTTATTTTATAATGAAAGAATTTATGGATATTAATTCACTTGCAAGTGCCCGGCAGATTTTTATTTTATTTACTTTAATATTTTCTAGAGAGTCTATGAATAGAGACACTATTTCCTCTCTGACAATTTCTTAGAGTTGTGTGTATCAATTTCTAAGTAATTCATAATTTCAACTATTTGCTGTATATTTCTAAGTACACTTCTCGTTGTATTCATTTTGTTAAACAGAATATCCAGTACAATTATTATTCTTCAAAATTAATAAAGTTACCTTTGGAGAATTATTACATAATGCAGTTGTCATATATTTATTGTATTTGCCTTAAAAGAAAATTTTACAGCATCTTATTAGCTAACCAGAATTTTTAAAATTAATTATACAAATTTTACAAATTAATTATATATAGTTATTACTAATCATTCAATTATCTCTTCAAGTCCTCTATATTGCTGTATTTCTGTTTCTTTCCTCTGGCAAAAATCTATAAATTACAATGTTTGGCACCCAAGTGTTCTGGATTTTATAACTTTTGTGATAATAAATTTTGGCTTATTAAAAATAAACTATTTGTACAATTTCATGCTTGCTGTCTTCTAATTTTATTTTGCCTCATTTAGTTTTCTTTCTAGAGGTGTCCAGAACTCCATTCTTTCATGGGGAATTCTGTTTCCCCATTCTACACATTTATTTGATAGGAAACAATTATTCTTAGGTCTCCGGTGTTTCTGCACATCATGTACCAACTTTTGTTCCAGAATGTCTTTGCAAAAATGTTTGGGTAGCATATATCTTTGAAGACAGAAATAGTGTTTTCCTGCAGAATAAAGGGCAAATTTGTTTGCCTTTCAAGATACTTAAAATTTCTTTCTCCAGGACAAATACTGGGTAGGTGTGCTTGCACTTCCTTTAAGAATCGGCATTGCCCAAGCCTGGGGTTCATTGTATGTGATGTATACCCAGTGTGTGTGCAGCAACCTTCGGGGCTTTGGTGCCAAAGGGAACTGATACAAATGTGAATCTCGGAAAATTCCATTCATATTGGCTTCAAAAAGAATGAAAGATTTAGAAATACATTTAACAAAAGAAATACAAAACTTATACTATGAGAACTACAAAACATTGTTAACAGAAAGTAAAGATGATCTAAATGAATGCAAATACATCCTACATTCAGAAATTGGAAGACTTAATATTTTTAAATGGCAAAAATCACTAAGCCGATCTACAGATTTACCACAGTTGCTGTCAGAATTCCAGCTTTCTTTCTTGTAGAAATTCACAAGCTGATTCTAAAATTAATATAGAATTGCAAAGGACTCAGAACAGCAAAAATAATCCTGAAAAAAAGAAGAATAAAATAGGAGACATAAGTGGAAGAGCTAAAACTTTAAAATGCTTGGGAAAAAACATGGGCATAAATCTTTATGATCTTGAATTTGGCACTGGATATACCTAGATATGACATGAAAGGTCCAAGAGACAAAAGAAAGAAGAGAAAAGATAAATTTGATTTCATCAAAATTTTAGAAATTATGCATCAAAAGATGTTAAGATCATCTTAATGATGCAAGATTTATATTAATGTAATATACCTATATTATATAGTAAATCTATATGTAGATTTAAATTCTGTAATTAAATAAATGTAATGTGTAGATTTTTGCCAGAAGACACAGAAATACAACAATATAGAGGACTTGAAGAGAAAATTGAATAACTATGAATAAATATATATAATTAATTTATAAACTGTATAATCAATATAATAAATTTTGGTTAGCTAATTAATATACTGTAATATTTTCTTTTAAGGCAAGAAAGTGATTCTTCACGATCCTTCAAGTGATCCTATTACCATCAAGAAAATGAAAACACAAACCATAGAATGGTAGAAAATAATTTGTTAATCATATTTTTAAGAAACTTATGTCTAGAATACATAAGGAACACTTACAAGTCAATAATAAAAAAAAATTTAGAAATGAGCAAAATACTTTAGCTATTTCTCCAATGAAGATAAACAAAAGATGGTCAACATCACTAGTTTTGAGGGAAATACTAAAGAAAATCACAGTGAAATACTGTTTCACACCATTAGGATGACTAGGATCAAGAACACAGATCATAACAAGGATTGGTGAGAGTGTGGAGAAATTGGAAGGCTTATACACTGTTGGTGGGAATGTAAGTGGTGCAGTCACTTTGGAAAACAGTCTGGCTGTTACTCAAACAATTAAATACAACGTTACCATATGACTCAGCAATTCCACTCCTAGGTATATAACCAAGAGAAATAAAAATTAATATCTACGTAAAAGCTGCACAAAAATGCTCATTAATCATAGTAGCCAAAAAGTAGAAATAACTCAAATGTCCATTGACAGACACATGGCTAAACAAAATGTGATATAGCCATACATTGGAATATTATTTGGACATGAAAATAAAGTATAAATCATGCAACAATATGGCTGAAACTCAAAAGCATTTGGCCAAATGAAAGAAGTTAGTCAAAACTTTTACAAACTATTATTTCATTCACATCAAAGTAAAAAACAAGGAAATCTATAGAGACAAAAAGTAGATTAAATGCTTTCTTAGGGCTAAGGGAAGGGGAATGAACAGTTGGAGGAATAGACAGCTAAAGGTTTCAGAAATTTTTTTGAGTTAATGAAAATCTAAAATTGTGAAGATGGTTGCACATATCCATGAATATATTGAAAAATATTCCTTTGTACACTTTAAATAGGTTAATTATATGGTTTGCAAATTCTGTCTCAAAAAATCTATTTTTACAAAACATGAGGCTCAGGCTGCTTGCTGCACCACTAATAACAATGTCCTTTGTTTTTACTCTGGAAACTTACGTCTTTTGCTAGCATCAATGAGTCTGTGGCAGCCTGACCCTCATAAGTAGGATAAAATCTCAGAGCCTTCACCTTTCTTAATAATATTTATGTAAGAAATTGCCAACATTTCAACACTTCTCCCTTCTCTGAGCGGAATGATCTTGGGTGGAAATCTGGCTGGAGTTAGGACAGTGAACTTTCCCTGTACTCTGGAGGTTAAACCTGTGCTAAAGCCGTATGATGTAAATTTAGAAATGTTCAGGGGCTACATTTCACTGATTGTGAAATAAATTAGTTTTTAATGAGAAAGAAGAGAGCTAAAGGACAATAATCAATATTGCAGCATTCCTGAAGTCCAGTCTGAACCTGGCCCTTCCTATCTGTGACTTGGCTCTTCCATGGAAATACCCCTCATTCTTCCAATAGCTACATATTTTTGCTTCATGTAACTACTAAAAGAACCTGTACTGTTTTAATTTTAAGCAATTATTTTAGATTAAGTGAAAATATGTACATATCCTTTTCTTCATCATCATCCTAAACTTTGCCAAGGCATTGCCTTTTTTAAAACATTTTATTTATATGTGTTTTTCTAAATATAGTAGTTGTTATTTTGTTCAATTTTATTATCAGAGACATAAACAAAAGGTTTAAAGTCACCTCCACTATTGTGAATTATCATGGTAGTCTTTTTACAGTATGACTAATTCAATCCTGAACTATTGCTTTGGATGTATTCGCCAACATCCACATAGGTCGAATTACACATTTAAGCCAGCTCTTTGGAAAGAAAAAGTAGACAGCATAATTTTTAAATTATTGTATATTGTCAACACTCTTTATTTAAACAACTAAATCTGCTTTAATTATACAGGCATTGCTCACATAACATCAGCCATTTGGCACCAAACACTAACTTAATACCCATTTCTGATTAACTGCCAAAAAATAGAATGTGTTGATGACAACCCAAAATCCCCAACCAGTTTCTTAATACGAAGTGAAAGAACTGTGTGTAACAAGCCTTCATGTTAAAATGTAAAAGGCTTAAGAACCTTCTCCTCAGGATCAACAATTGTTAACAAGGCTATTTACTGTTACCTCATATGTGTTAACAAGGTCTCTCAGTGCCCACAACATTAGAGAGACACACACACTGTTAACACTGCAACAAATTTCACAACATTACCCTAGACAAAGATGAATTAACACTTGCATTTTGAATGAAATGTGAGATGATTTCTTTCCTTCACTTTGTTTTGTTAAAAACATCATATAGAGTGGTAGGGCAGTAATCATACATTTTTCAAAACATACTTCTCAAAGATGATGTATTATAAATCATGTGCATTTTATGTTGAACAGAGATTAAAAACAAGGACTATAGAACGTGGAAATAACTATAGAGACTTATTGCAATATGTGCCTTCATTATCTGGGCACAATAATTTCTCTTCCAATCTTTGAATGTACATTTTCTAACTTTGATTCAATGATGTCATATGTAAGCCAACTTCATGTTTATACCTTTGTAAATAACCTGTAGGATTTTGACTTGAAAGGAAATTGGCTATATCTGGAGACTGTTTTTAATAAAAATCACATGAAAACATATACTAATGCTTTTAATAACCGTTTTTGAGCATCTCCTCTCTGCCAGATACTAGACAGGGATACAGTGGCCCTCAAAGGCCCCATAATTATCTAATTATCTCTGATTATTGGTTGTTTTGTGTTTGTTTATTTGTTTGTGGGTTATTTGGGTTATTTTTCTTTGCACGTTAATCAGTATGTAAGTACAGACTCTTAGAAAAAAATTTCTTTCATGTATTTTGTAGTACAAACAGTTAAAGACCTAGACTCAAAATATGAAAGTATAGGCCAGTTTTTCCCACCTTTTCTTTGAGAGACCTTAGCTATTGCATATGAGGATCCAAGACTCGGTTTACAAATGTAAAATGAGGACAATAGAGATATTCAAATGGCTAAAGAAATAAAACATATACAACAGCGAATATTTAAAGGAAGGGCATAATGCAATGGATAGAGATTAAGCCTTGGAATCTGACAAATAGCACACTTGATTCTTCATTAACGACTGAGTGCAAGTTTTGTGACTTCTTATAAGCCTCATTTTCCTCACCTGTAAAGTAAGCCTACTTTGCAGAGTTGCAATGACAATACAGAGAATGAGATACTATTTCCTGTGCCCAGTAAACTGGCACCTAGAAATTTCAATGTATGCATCTGCAGTCCACATTATCTTCATTTTTGTTAAGGTGAAAGTTTTAATTTATATAATATACTACCCAAATGTTACAGAACAGTGTGGACATAATAGCAAATGAAATTTAAAATGTTTCTGGGCTAAAATGTGTCCTCAATGCTTAAGTGTGTGTATGAGTGTGTGTGCATGTGTGTGGTACCTCTCCAGGGCCTCATTGCCTACTGTTGTTCGGGGGGGAAAAAAAAAGCTAAGGGAAGTAAGTTACAGAGTAACACACAATTATATATCATCAGGAAAATACACTTTCAAAAACATAATAATTAGAAGAGAAACATTAAGTAGGATGTTATGGAGACCATTACAATCTATTTTCCATATAACTCTCAAATGAACAATGATGAGCTTGGGTTTGAGTGGAAAGCAATTTGGTTTTCACTGAGTCCTGCCCAACTGAACTGTTGAAATGACTCACCCTGTCTCTCTCAGGGTGCCGTTTGTGTAGGTCATGCTGGCCTAAGAAAACATACACAGTTACTGGCTATTCCTAAAGAGAAATTTGGCCTTTTTGCTCATTGTCAGGAAATAAGTGATGTCTCTAATGCTTTAATTCATTGGAAACCAAGGCATTAGCTCCATGAGGCTACTTTCAACCTCTCTTTTTGTTTTAACATATGCCTTAGTCCAAAACCTTCTAAATGCCACATGGAAAGGTCAATAAGAAAGGCTCAGGATTTGTTTCAGTTAAATTGAAGATGCCTATCCATTCTCATTCAATTTGAATTTACACATAGTTATTAGGAAATAAGAAAAGTGATGAATAAATTTAGTTGGGAAAATTTGACAACTTTTAAATAAAACTATTTCAAAATATTGTAATTAATATTAAAATTCTATGGCATATTTTCTACAGTTTTACATTTTCAAATGAAAAATTCAGCATTTGGATTACTATCACTAAAAATTTGTTTCTACAGAAAGTACTATTTCAAAATTTGACTAATTTAAAACATATAATTATGGTTAAAAGATGAATAAATTGAATCCTTCGGTTTCCAGAAATCTACCTATGATGTCATGTTAAGTTTTTGATTTATTTTTACTGGCAACAAGAAAATGAAAATGTAACCATAAACTGGGGAATATTTGGAATAAGAAGATAAAAGTCCAGCGCAATTAATTAATTTTTAGTCTTTCATGTTTCCTTACAATATTTTTACATTCTATTACACCACCCATTTTTAAAGTTTTAATTAAAATATAGATATGGCCGGGTGCAGTGGCTCATGCCTGTAATCCCAGCCCTTTGGAAAGCCAAGGCGGGTGGATCACCTAAGGTCAACTGGGCTGGCCAACATGATGAAACCCCTCTTTACTAAAATAAAAAAAAAAAAAAATTAGCTGGGTGTGGTGGCAGGTGCCTATAATCCCAGCTACTTGGGAGGCTGAGGTAGGAGAATTGCTTGAACCCAGGAGATGGAGGTTGCAGTGACCTGAGATTGTGCCATTGGACTCCAGCCTCGGCAATGGAGTGAGATTCTGTCTCCAAAAAAAAAAAAAAAAATAGGACAGCTTGTTACCATCCCAGGGAGTAGGAGAAACAATAAACACAGTAGTAATGCAGCAGTAGTGTTCCTGAAGGGCCAAGAGGAGAACACTTTCCATCCAGACTTTTCTGTTTTGCAAAACTCTGCTAAATCCTAACTCTATCTAGGGATGTAACCATGGAGTGGAGGTTGTACTGGAGAAGAAATCACCTTATCTCTTAAAAATGGAAAGCTTTATATCATTGCAGACTAAGCCTATGCCAAGTAAATATAATAGGAGAACATTTTAAATTAGTTGGTGAAAGTCAAAAGATTGTCTAATATTTGCACAGCAAATAATTTTTACCAAACAATTTTACATACATTTCTTACAATAATTATTTGATGGCATTATGTTTGCCTACATTTAACAGTTGAAGCGTTGTATCTGCATTTGAGGATACTGAGCCTCACATAATTTAGATAACTAAATCAAATCGGGTTGAAAAGTGTTGACGCCCAGGAAAAATTCCGTATTCCCAAGACACTGGGCTCTCACTTCCACATTTTCTAAGGATATATGAACTATATGAAGTTCCCTAGGTCTTCCTGATTTTGTCTGTTAGAGATAATTTCAAATGGTACTTAATTTCTAGACTAATAAACTGTTCTTTTTTGTTATGAACATATGCTTCTCTCTGTATTATTTTAATTTTCATCACCATGAAAAGTGTCTACCTGAAGCTGACAAACACATATTTAGTACAGGCAAAAGGTTAAGGAAAAATAAATCCATTCTTAAGGGCAAGATTACAAAGCATATACAAACTTAAAAACAGAGCAGTTATCAGAGATGTTTAATTTGTAAATAAATAAATGACATGAAACTTAAACATTTTTATAATGAAATAAATTGTTCAGAATATGCTCACTAAAATGATAGTACAGAATAAAGTGGTATTATAAAGGGATTATTGATAATAACTTTTCTTAGACCATAGGATTAGATTTGTAACAAGTGAATTAAAAGAAAAATGTGAAATTAGATAAATGCCATGATCTACATGGCAAAGTAATTTGCACCTGGGCTGAAGTTTTAAGAGAATATGAAAACACAAAACTATACAAATGATATGTTCTATGAGTGGGACACAGAAATATTTTCAAAGAATCATTACCTCACATGCAAAAATTATACAAGAAAATAGATCAATAGGTGCAAACTATTTTGTGTTTAAAGTTGCAAAACTCTGTGTTTAAAAGTTCATCAAATATAAAACTTAAAATAAAAAATTGAAAATATTTTCAATTAAGTATCAAGTATTCCTTATAAAACACTCTTACGAAAGAGTGTTAAAGTTAGCTCAATAGAAAATGAGCAAAGATTTTGAAAAGATAATGTGCAAAGAAGAAAACAAAGAAAATCAAGTTATGAAATGTTCATTAAAATTAAAGAAAAGCATGATTGAGTTGAGAACCAAATCAAAAAGTTAATCTCATTTACAATAGCTACAAAATAAATAAAATGCATACGAGTCCATTTAATCAAGGAGGTGAAAATCTCTACAAGTAAAACTACAAAACCCTGATGAAAGAAAGTGTTGATGACACAAGCAAATGGAAAAATTCCATGCTCGTGAATTAGAAGAATTAATATTATTAAAATGACCATCCTGCCCAAATCAATCTACAGATTCAATGCAGTTTTGACCAAAATACCAACATCATTTTTTACAGATTCTTTTCAAATCCGAAAATTCATATAAAGCAAACAAACAAAAAAAGCCTGAATAGCCAAAACAATCCCAAGCAAAAAGAACAAAGTTGGAAGCATCATATTACGTGACTTCAAATTGTACTACATGGCGACAATGACCTAAATAGCATGGTACTGGTATAAACATACACATAAGTCAATGGAACAGAATAGATAATCCAGATCTAAAACCACATACCTACAGTCAACTTATCTTTGACAAAGTTAACAAAAACATACATTAGGGAATGGACACCCTATTCAATAAAGTGTGCTGGAAAAATTGGATTGCCACATGCACAAGAATGAAATTGGACTCATCTTTCACCAGATCCAAAACTTAACTCAAGATTCATTAAAGACTTAAAAATAAGGCCTGAAACTATAAAAGTACAAAAATAAATCCTAGGAAAATCTTTTCTGGACATTGACCTTGGCAAATAAAAAATGATTAATACCTCAAAAGCAAATGCAACAAAAACATAGACAAATGGGACTTAATTAAACTAAAATATCTGCACAACAATAGAAATAATCAACCATGTGAGCAGACAACCTGCAGAATGGTAAAAAAATATTTGCAAACTATGTATCCAACAAAAGACTAATATCCAAAATCTACAAGGAACTCAAACATCTCAACAATAACCAAAAAACACTACAAATAATCCCATTATAAAGTGGGCAAAGGAGAAGAACAGACATTTTAGAAAAGAAGACATAGAAATGGCCAACAAGCATATGAAAAACATCACTAATCACCAGAGAAAGGTAAATTAAAACCACAGTGAGATATAATCTTACAGAAGACAGAATGGCTTTTATAAAAAAATCAAAAAAGAATAGATCTTGGCAAGGATACAGACATAACAGTGTGCTTATATCCTATTGGTGTGAATGTAAATTAATACAACCTCTGTGAGAAATGTATGGACATTTGTCAAACAGCTAAAAATAAAACTCCTATTCAATTCAGCAATCCCAGTACTAGTAATCTACTCAAAGAAAAAGCAATCATTATACCCCCAAAATACCTGCACTTGTATGTTTAGTAGAGTGTTATTCACAAGAGAAAATGTATGGAATCAATGTGTGCCCATCAATAGATGATTGGATACAGAAAATGTGGTATGTGTATACATGTATACTATAGAATATATGCTATGTATACATTTTAATGTGCATATATACATTAGAATATATATACACATAATACCACAGGATACTACCCGGTCATAAAAAGAATGATATCTATATCTTTTGGGGCAACATGGATGAAACTAGAGGCCATTATCATAGGTGAAATAACTCAGAAGCATAAAGCAAAATACCACATGCTCTCACTTATAAGTGTGAGCTGAACGACGAGCACACATGGAATAGAAAGTGGAATAATAGACAATGGATACTCAGAATGGTGGCGGGAGTTGGAGGAAGGTGAGAGATGAGAATTAACTTGATGCGTACAATATGCACTATTCAGGAGAGGGTTACAGCACTATGCTACCTATCTATGTAACAAAACGGCACTTGTACTCCTTAAATAAATAATAATAATAAATGTTAAAAAAACAAATTGAAATAACAAGGAAGTCCATGATGTCCCAAAGACCATTTGTTAAAGGTGACATCACCTAAAATAGCTGAGTAGGGAACTAGAAAACACCATGCCACCACAAAGTCTATAAATAAGTTGGCAAAAACAGAATTAAATATTTTAGAATTCCAGAATCTAATAACAAAACTTACAACCACCAGGGGAATGCTGAATGAAGAAAGAAGCAGCTGGATTTCGATAAGTGAGCACTGTGGTATCATTCCTTACCCACTTACATCCTCTAATCCCCAGTTTGACAGTTGCCAAGAAGATGGCAGTCAGCATTTTTTATGCAGGTTACTCTAACCAGAGGGAGTGTGCAGGTCTTAGTTTCAAATAATTGTGTGTTTCGATCTGTCTTGTGGCTCCCTGAGCTATCAGTTCCAGGGTTAGCCCTTCTTTTGCCTGCCTCAAAGATTCCCCAGAAAGGAAGTGGTTTGCTTTAGTGGTGTTTGCAGAATGAATTTAAAGATGAGTAAGACAAGAAATTATATACATGGTAAGCCATAGAGAGAACAAAAATATTTGGAAGGAAAAGTCTGGGGAAGGAGGTAGTTGAGAGAGCAGGCTTTAAAATGTAAATTAAAACTACCAAAAGATATCCACTCATACTTGTGAAGATGGCTATTATTAAAAGGTCAAAAGATAACAAGTGTCATTCAGGGTATGAAGAAAAGAGGACCATTGTACACTGTTGTTGGAAATGTAAATTGGTACAGCCATTGAAAGCAGTATAGATATTCCTCAAAAAATTAAAAATGGAACTACCACATGATTCAACCCTCTTCTTGGTGTGTAATCAAAGGAAAAAAATAAGAGTTTCAAAGAGATATTTACACTCCCATGTTCATTGCATCATTACAATAGCCAAAATATGGAAACAACAACCTAAGCATCCGTCAACAGGTGAATGAAGACAATTATGTATATGTTATACATTCCTTTACATACATATTATGGGTGTATATATGTATATAAAAATATTACCTGGCCTTGAAAAATAAAAGAGATCCTGCCATTTGTGATAAATGTGTTTACCTTGATAACATTATGCTAAGTAAAATAAGTCAGATGTAGAAAAGCAAATACTGTATTATCTCACTTATATGTGAAATGTAAAAAGAAAAAAGATAAATACACTGTAAGAAATTTGAATGGGTGTTATCAGAGGCTGAAGGGTTAAGGGGAAAAGAGTATAAAGCAACAGGTATAAAATGAATAAGTACTAAAAACCTATTGTACAATAGGGTGACTGCAGTCAATTATAATGTATTTTATACTTGAGATTTGCTAAAACAGTAGATCTCAAGTGTTCTTATCATACAAACACAACAAATAGTGACTGTAATGTGGTAGATATGTTAATTTGTTTAACTGTGTTGTTTCAAATGTATACATAAATCAAAACATCACATTTTGCACCCTAAATGTATGTAATTGTTACATGTTAATTATACCCTAATAATGATGTGAGAAAAACACCCATGATACCATGGACCCTTGAAACCCACCTGCATGCTTATCACTGGACACATGCTAGGATTATAGTTATGTGCTACCAAGCCCAACCTAAATTTCAACATGAGATTAGAGGTGACAAATATCCAAACCACATCTTCAACGATACAGCTAGACATTAAAGACATTTCCAAAACTAAAAAACAAAATCACTCTGTTCATTACACTATTTGTTTGGAAGTAATAATCATCTTTCATAAATTAGGTTTTTATTTTGATATTTAGTGGACTTCTGTCATTTAAAATAAACTAAAATTTATATCTTAAGATCTCTAATAAGGTAAATGTTGATAGATATAATCTACACAAATAAAATGGATCTGTGGATTTTAAAAATTTGAAGAACTTTAAAGTAGTATTCAGACCAAAAAGATTAAAAACTGCTGATACAAATTAATTTTCAAGCAAGATATATTTACAATATAAGTTTCCCAATTAATGTACTTATTAATTGGGAATAATCTACTTTTATTTATGCATGCAAATAATCTACTTTTATTTATATAATGTTTTATGACTTTCCACAATATTTTATAATTTTTCCTAATAGTTGCGTGCTTTTTGACAGATTTTTGTCTTAATTTTTTTCNATTTTAAAATTTGAAGAACTTTAAAGTAGTATTCAGACCAAAAGATTAAAACTGCTGATACAAATTAATTTTCAAGCAAGATATATTTACAATATAAGTTTCCCAATTAATGTACTTATTAATTGGGAATAATCTACTTTTATTTATGCATGCAAATAATCTACTTTTATTTATATAATGTTTTATGACTTTCCACAATATTTTATAATTTTCCTAATAGTTGCGTGCTTTTGACAGATTTTGTCTTAATTTTTTTCTGTTTCTGTTATCAACTGTATTTTTTAACTTTTATAATGTCTCTTTCTTACCAATATATAGAAATATGACTGAATTTTATGTACTGCCAATCCAGCAAATGTCTTAAGCTCAATTATAACTTTTATAATGGTGTTTACATTATTTTGGATATTTGTAATCATAGGCAAAAATTAACTATTATAGTCAAAATAACATATTTTCTACCTTGTCAATGCTTAAAATTTATTTCTTACTCTCACATAATTACATTAACTAGGATATTCAGTAGAATACTAAGCAAACATATGAGAGTGCCTCACATTGTGCCTTAAATTTAGAGAAAGGTTCAAAAACTCTGCATTAATTATGATATTTACTGCAGGCATTTATTCCCAGGTTTATATTGTTAAATAAAGTTAATAAATGTCTTCCTACTTTTTAAAATAATAAATGAATGCTGAATGTCACCAAATAATTATTCTGCATGACTATAGTCAGGCTTAACTAAGCTATTGCTGTGTTACAAATAAAGCCCAAATATCATTGTATTACCAGAATAAACAATTATATCTTACATTAAATCATAATTTGAAACAGGAGAAATGAAAAGTTTTAATAATTCTATTATCTATTAATGATATTTTTGTGTTTTAAATTTAAAACTTCCCCTCAAAGAATATGCCATGGCAAGGCAACTTTACTCATGAACTCCTACAAATTCCTGCAGAAAAAAATGAGAGAGGGCCACACAAGATGGCCAAGTAGGCACAGACAGGAAATGCTGCTCCCACCAAGAAAAACCAAGTTATCAAGAAAACCAACATAATTTAGGCATATCTTTAGAGAGAAAATACCGAGTGAATGGAGAAGTGACACTGAGACTGAGAAGGGAGGAAGATAGGAACCTTCATGGGGTACCCAAATGCTGTGGCTAGTTCCTGGACCTGAACAGTTCCTGAAGAAGTGGTGAGTGAGGGCACTGAGGAATAGCCCACTCTCACCATGGACCTCTGAATTCCCAGCTACAGGGCCCCCACATTTTCTATTGACAGCTGAGCTCACAGGGGCATCTGCCTGGGGAGTAGGCAGAGACAGGGCTTCAGCTAACACGGAGCGCAGCAGCTTTTGTGTGCAGGGCAGCTCTGGTGGAGCATGGTCATTGGTACCCATCCCACAGGGGTCCCCATCTCCCTCTGAGAGGCTCTAGTCCCAGCTGATTAAGAGGCCAGGAAAAAGTGAGGCCAACTTCCCCATGGGACAAAGATGCATCTGTTCTGCAGGGCTTCCTGACAAACAGCTCCTCCCATGGCCCCTGCCTAGCTGCCTCATAGGAGTTCCTGCACAGTGCAGCATGTGACGCACAGCGTAAGTGCTTTGCTTCATCTGAGTACTTTCCCAGCAACCTGGGAGCACTTTGGATATCCCAGAACAGCTGGAGCCCAACTCCAAGCTACAGGCCATCTCAGGGCCCCAGGGCTACAGTGTGCAGCTTGGGAATGCTGAGCCAAGATTTGTGACTTGCACTGAAGTGGGATAGGAGTCCCTACTCTCAGAGCAATTAGCGGAGCAAGAAGTGTGTGTTAAGTGGGTGAGCATAGGAGCAGAGTGTAACTCACTCCACAAGGCCAGTCCAGAAAGGGTGTAGCCTGTCTCCCTGCCACAGCCTTTGCCTGAGGGAGACTTGCAGCCTGGAACACCTCACAAAAGCAACAGAGATGTGATGCCCATGATCGGGGTATCCCCACATGGCCCAGGAGTGGGCCTGCTAAGAAAGTTCTCTTCCCCCACTGAGGCCATCCACTGCAGAGCACGCCTGTGAATGTAAGATAATACAAGAGAGCTGTATGGCTTAGTAAGAGTCTATTTATCAGCCATTACTCTTACCCATCTACTGGATTGCAGTCCAAACTACAACACCAAAATTACTCAGCTAAGATGCACAGCTGTGAAACCAAGTACAAGAATTCACCCAAGAATAAAGATCCTATACAGAGCCTCTGAAAGCAGCAAGAAATGAAACCAAATGACTATACTCAACTTACATCACAGTTAAAGAAAAACCAGCCCCCTCCCCCAACAATGAGAAAAAATTGAGGGCAAGAACCCTGGAAGTTCAACAAGCCAGAGTATCCCCTAACTTCAAAATAAGCCTACTAAACCAACAGCAATGGTCATTAACCAGACTGGAATGTCTGAAATGACAGGCATAGAATGTACAATCTGGATGGCAAGAATGCTCTTTGAAATCTGGGAGAAAGGTGAAACACAATCCAAGGAATCCAGTTAAAGAATCCAAGAGCTAAGAGATGAGTAGTAATTGTAAGAAAGAACCAAATTGAATTTCTGGAACTGAAAAATTCACTATAAGAATCTCATAGCACAACTGGAAGAATTAACAGCAGAATAGACCAAGCTGAGGAAAGAATCTCAGAGCTTGAAGACCACCTTTTCAAATCAACTCAGACAAGCAAATTTTTTTAAAAACATTAATAATGAGTAAAACTTCCAAGAAATATGGGAATATGTATAGAGACCAAACTTATGATTCATTTTCATTCCTGAGACAGGAGAATAAGTTAGGAAATTTGACAATATATTTGAGGATACAATCCAAGAACAATTTTTTCAATCTTGCTAGAAAGGTTGAAATGCAAATTCAAGAAACACAGAGAACATCAGCTAGATACTCTACTAGATAACCATACCCAAGGCATGTAGTAATCAGATTCATCAAGATCAATAAGAAAAAAAAAATATTAAAGGTGGCTAAGAGGAGGGTCAGGTTTTATACAAAGAGAAATGCCTCAGGCTAAAAGCCAACCTCTCAGCAAAACCTTTACAAGCCAGAATAGATTGGAGGCCTATTTTAAGCACCATTAAAGAAAATAAATTTTATTCAAAAATTTTGTATCCTGCCAAAACAAGCTTCATGAGTGAAGGAAATAAAAACTTTCTCAGACAAGCAAACACTGAGAGATTCATTAAAACTTGACCAGCCTTGCAAGAGGTCCTTAAGGGAGTGTTAAACATGAAATCAAAAGAATAGCATCTGCTAACACGAAAACTCACTAAGCCACATAGCCCACAGACACTATAAAGCAACTGAACAATTAAGTATACATAACAATCAGCTGACAACACAATGATAGGATCAAAATCTCACATATCTATACTAACCCTGAAATTAAGTGGACAAAATGCCCCACTTAAAATATATAAAGTGGCAATCTAGATCAAAAGATAATAACCAACCATCTACTGTCTTCAAGAGACCTATCTCACAAGTAATAACACTCACAGACTCAAAGTAAAGGGGTGGAAAAACATGAACCATGAAAACAGAAACAAAAAAAGAAGAGGAGTCACCATTTTTATATTAGATAAAACAGACTTTAAACCAAGAATTATTAAGAAGGACAAAGAAAGGCATTACATAATGATAAAGGGTGTAATTCAGCAAGAACACTTAACTATCATAAATATATATGCACTCAACATTGGAGCACCTAGATTCATAAAGCAAGTTCTCCTTGACCTATGAAAAAATTTAGATAATCACACAATAATAGTAAAAGATTTCAACATCTCACTGACAACGTTAGACAGATTATCAAGGTTGAAAGCTAACAAAGAAATTCTGAACTTAACACTAGGGGGAAAACAAGCTAGCAGAAGAAAAGAAATAACTAAAACTAGAGAAGAACTGAACAAAATTGAGGTGCAAAAATTCCCGCAAAGATCAATGAAAACTTTTTTCAAAAGAATCAATGAGATTGATAGACTGCTAGCTAGATTGACAAAGAAAAAAATAGAAGATCCAATTAAGTTCAATCTGAAATGGCAAAGGTGACATTACAAGCTATCCCATGGAAACAGAAAAGGTTTTCAGAAACAATTATGAACAAATGTATACACTCAAATTAGAAGCTTAAATTGGAAAAGCTACATGGATAAATGCCTGTAAACACACAACCTCCCAAGATTGAGCCAGGAAGAATATGAACCCCCTGAACAGACAAATAACAAGTTCCAAAACTGAATTAATAATTTTTAAAACCCACCAACTAAAAACAGCCCTGAACCAGATGGATTCACAACCAAATTCTATCAGATGTACAAAGAAGAACTCGTACCAATCCTACTGAAACTATTCCAAAAATCAAGTTGAAGGGGTAACTTCCTACTCATTCTGTAAACTCAGCATCAGCCTGACACCAAAATCTATCAGAGACACAATGAGAAAATTAAACATCTGGCCAATATTCCTAATAAACCTACACACAATAATCCTCAACAAACTGAAGCCAGCAGCACATCAAAAAGGTAATACACCACAATCAAGAAGACTTTATTCCTAGAATGCAAAGCTGGTTCAACATATGCAAATCAATATAGATTATTTGGCACTTAAACAGATTTAAAAGCAAAAATCATATGATCATCTCAATAGACACAGAAAAAGCTTTCAGTAAAATCCAACATAGCATCATGATAAAAACCCTCAACAGACAAGGCATCAAAGGAACATACCTCAAAATAATAAGAGTCATCTATGACAAACCCACAGCAATATCATAGTACATGGGCAAAAGCTGGAACCATTTCTCCCTGAGAACTGGAACAAGACAAGGATGTCTTCTCTTACCATTCTTATTCAATATAGTACTGGAAGTTCTAGCCAGAACAAGAGAATCAGAAAAGAGAAAGGATTAAAAGCCATTCAAATACAAAAAGAAGCCAAACTATGTCTCTTCATTAATGATGTGATTTTATACCTGGAAAACCTTAAAGGCTCTGCCAAAAGATTCCAAGAACTGAAAAAGAATTGTATTAAAGTTTCAGGATCCAAAATTAATGTACAAAATCAGTAGTATTTCTATACACCAATAATATACCAATAATGTTCAAGATGAGAGCCAAATCAAGAATGCAATCCCATTTGCAATAGCCATAAAATATTGAAATGCTTAAAAATAGAGTCTACCAAAGAAGTGAAATATTTCACAGGGACTACAAAATACTGCTGAAAGAAATCAGATACAACACAAATAAATGGAAAAAACATTCCATACTCATGGACTGGAAGAATTAATATCATTAAAATGGCCGTACTGCTCAAAGCAATTTATAGATTCAGTGCTATTCCTATTGAACTACCAATGTCATATATCACAGAATTAGGAAAAAAACTATCATAAAATTCATATCGGACCAGAAAAGATCCTGAATAACCAAAACAATTCTAAGCAAAAATTGCAAGCTGAGGGCACCACACTACCCAAAACTATACTAAAAGGCTACCATAACCAGAACAGCATAGTATCGGTATACAAATCGACACATAGACCAATGTAACAGAATTGGAAACCCAGCAATAAAGCTGTACACTTAGAACCATCCTATCTTTGATAAAGCCAATAAAAACAAGCAATAGGGAAATGACTCTCTATTAAATAAATGATGCCAAAGTAACTAGCTAACCATATGTAGAAAAATGAAATTGGACCCCTAGCTTTCACTATATACCTAAACTAACTCAACATGCATTAAAGATTTAAATATAACACCTCAAACTGTGAAAATCCCAGAAGAAAACCTAGAAAATACCCTTCTCAAAATTATTCTTGGCTTTTATTTTAGATACAGGGGGTACACACTCAGGTTTGTTACATGGGTATATGGAATTTTCCACTAAGTCCCCAAAAGCAATTTTAACAAAAACAAAATTTGAAAAGTAGGACCAAATTAAACTAAAGTGCTTGTGTACAACCAAAGAAACTATCAACACAGTAAACAGACAACCACAGAATGGGAGAAAATATTTGCAAACTATGCATTTGACAAAGATTTAATATCCAGAACCTATGAGGAACATAAACAATTCAACAAACAAAAAAGCAAGTAACCCCTTTAAAAAATGGTCAAAAGACATGAAAAGACACCTATCAAAAGAAGACATACAAGCTGTCAATAAACATATGAAAAAATGCTCATCATCACTAATCATCAGAGAAATGCAAGTCAAAATCACAATGAGATATCTCACTCCACTCAGAATAACTATTTTTTAAAAACCAAATACTAACAGATGCTGGCAGAGAAAAAGGAATGTTTATACATTGTTTGTGGAAATGTAAATTAGTTCAGTCACTTTTGAAAACAGTTTGGAGATTTCACAAAGAACTTAAAACGTAGGTGCCATTCAACCCAGTAATTCCATTACTGGGTTTATATCCAAAAGAAAATAAATATTAATAATTCTACCCAAAAGACATATGCACTTGTATGTTCATCACGGCTATTCATAATAGCAAAGACAGGGAATCAACCCAGGTGCCCATCAATGGTGGATTAAATAAAGAAAACGTGTACATATGCACCATAGAATGCTACACAGACATAAAAGGAATAAAATGATTTCCTTTGCAGCAACATGGATCCAGCTAGAGACCATAATCATAAGTAATTGACACAGAAACAGAAAACTGAATACTGCATGTTCCCGGAAGTGGGAGCTAAACATTGGGTACTCATGGACATCTTTAAAGATGAGAACAATAGACAGTGTGGACTAACTGGGGAGTAAGGACTGAAAACTGTCTATTGGGTACTATGCTCACTACCTAAATTATAGGATGCATTCTCCAAACCTCAGCTACATAATATACCCATGCAACAAACCTGCATGTGTACCCCCTGTATCTAAAATAAAAGTCAATATTTTTATTATTTCATTTTATTCTATTTTCATATTTATTTATTTATTCATTTATTTATTTATTTATTTATTTTGAGACAGAGGCTCACTCTGTCACCCAGGCTAGAGTGCAGTGGCATGATCTTTGCTGCTTGCAACCTCTGCTTTCTGGGTTCAAGCGACTCTCCTGCCTCAGCCTCCCCAGTAGCTGGGATCACAGGCACAAGCCACTATGCCCAGTTATTTATTTATTTATTTATTTTTGTATTTTTACCAAAGATGGGGTTTCACCATGTTGGCTAGGCTGTTCTCGAACTCCTGACCTCAAGTGTTACACCTCCCTCAGCCTTCCAAAGTGCTGGGATCACAGGCATGAGCCACTTCACCTGGCCAATATTTTAAATTATAAAATAATATGCTTAATTTATAAAAGAGTAAAAGCAGAGAAAACCCAATAGGCTTTATAATGTTAGTATAAATTGATATCAAATCTGGATAAGGAAATTATGAGAAAGATCAGAAAATATCTCCCATTAATATAGATGTGAAATTAATAAATAACATTTTAGCAAATTTAGTTTGGCAATATATACAACTATAAATACCTCATGATTAAGTTGTATTTATTCCACAGTTGGTTTAATATTAAAAAGTCAATGTAGTTCATCATATTAAAAAGATAAAGGCAAAATACCATTATACTCACATACAAAAAATAAAGCATTTGATAAAATTAAGGAACAAGAAATGAAATTTAGAAAACTAGAAATAAATTGAAACCTTCTTAATCCGTTAGAAAATATTTACAAGAAAATGATCGTAGCAAATTGCAGCACAGGAAACGCAAAACCTCATTCTCAGACAGAGACATTGATTTAACTACCATGTCTGGTCCACGAAGTCTTAATGAGAACTCTAGAAATCAATTAAGAGTTGTAGTATCCCAGACAATTTCAAAGACACAAGCATCCATAATGAAATAGTCAAATCACAGAAAAAAAAATAAGAAGGAATACAAAGAAATGGGGCAGTATGAGTTAAACAATGGATTAAGATAAATCTTTGGAAACTGATCCTAACGTAAAGGAGGTATATAAATTACTTGAAAAAGATTTCCAAATTTATTGAGCTCAGGAAACAAAAAAGTAGTCAACAAAACAAAAACACCAACAAAGAGGTATTATAGAAGGTATTAAAAAAGCAAAGAATTCTAGACATGGGGAATGCAATAACTGAACTGAAAAATTCAGTAGAGTGGTTTAACAGCAGACTTGATTATGGAGAAGAAAGAATCAGTGAACTTGAAAACAAGTCATTCGAGATTATCAAGTCAGGGAAGGAAAAAGTAAAAGGAATGAGGGAAGCAAAGAAGGACTAAAGGACTTATGGGACACCATCAAGCATACCAAGTCATGAATTACAGAAATGAAGGAAAAGAGAGAGAGAGAGAATGGAACAGAGAGTTTGTTTGAAGAACTAATGGCCAAAATCCTCACAAACATGAGGAAGGAAATGAAAATTCAATTTTGGCCGGGAGCGGTGGCTCAAGCCTGTAATCCCAGCACTTTGGGAGGCCGAGACAGGCGGATCACAAGGTCAGGAGATCTAGACCATCCTGGCTAACACGGTGAAACCTCGTCTCTACTAAAATACCAAAACTAGCCGGGCGAGGTGGCGGGCACCTGTCGTCCCAGCTGCTCGGGAGGCTGAGGCAGGAGAATGGCGTGAACCCGGGAGGTGGAGCTTGCAGTGAGCTGAGATCCAGCCACTGCACTCCAGCCTGGGCGACAGAGCGAGACTCCGTCTCAAAAAAGAAAATTCAATTTTAAGGAATTCAAATGCTCCAACAAGGATGGACTAAAACAGGTCCACACTGAAACATATTAAAACAAACTGTCAAAACTAAAGCTAGAGAGGATTTTGAAATAGTGAGAGAAAAGCAATACACTACATACAAGGGAGCTTTCCTAAGATTATCAGAACATTTCTCAGTAGAAACATTTTATGCCATAAGGACATGGGAGCATATATTTAAAATACTGAAAGAAACTACCTGCCAACCAATAGCAGTATATCCGTCAAAGTTGTCCTCAAAAATGAACGCAAAATAATTACTTTCTCAGGAAAAAGTTTTAAAAGCTGAGGACTTCATCACCACTAGACCTGACCTCATAAGAAATGCTTAAAAGATAAAAAAAACCCTTCAAGTGGAAATAAAAGAACATATTTTATTTTATTAATTTTTTATTTTATGTTTATTAATAGACTGCAATACAAAAACATCAAAGAATAAAGCTCTATGGAAATGGAAATACATTGAAAATGGAAATACATAGACAAATATAGGCATATGTAATGCTCTAATGGTGGCATATACATCACATTATTCTAGTGTAAAATTTAAAAGACAAAAGCATAAAAATCACTATATAAAACTAGTTAATGGATACAAAATAGAAAAGGTAGAATTTGTGACACCTATATAAAATGGAGGGGAAGATACAAATGGAGTAGAGTTTTGTATGCAATTGACGTTTAGTTGTTACCAATTTAAAATAGATTTTTGTAACTATAAGATCTTCTATGTAACCCTCATGGTAACTCCAAAGAAAATACCTACAGAAGACACACAAAAGAAGCTGAGAAAATAAATCAAAGCAAATCACTACAAAAAAATTAACAAAATACAAAGGAAGGCAGCAAAAGAAGAACAAAATAACTACAAGACATACACAAAAAAATCAACAAAATGACAACAGTAAGCCTTTCCCTATCAGTAATCAGTATGAAGTATACATGGATTAAACTACCCAATCAGAAGACATAGAGTGGGTAAGTGAAAAAAGAACAACAACAACAACTAAGATCCAACTAGAAGCGATCTAGAAGAAGTACATTTTATAGAAGGACACACAGAGGCTATAGGCTAAAAGTGAAAGGACAGTGAAAGGAATAAGATATTCCATGCAAATGGGAAACAAAATAGAGGTGGCCATGCTTATATCAGACAAAAATACATGTAAGTCAAAAATAATTCCAAGAGACAATGAACAACATTATATAATGCCAAAAGGATCACGTTATCAAGAAGATATCACAATGATATATATATATATATGCACCTGACATAAGAGCATCCAAATATATGAAGCAAACATGGACAGAATTTAAGAGAGGAATAAACAATAAAACAATAACAGTGAGAGATCCCAATACCACTTGGCAGGGTGTGGGTCTATCACTGGGATCAAAAGGCTACATAGGTAGTAATAAAGTTTCTCATGTTTCTTTGAAAAAATAAATAAATAATGAATAGAAAAACTATGACGATCAATGAGGAAACAGAAGACTTGAACAACACCATAGACCAATTGCAACTAACAGACATATACAGAATACTCCACTTAATAACACCAAAATGGCACATTCCTCTCAAGTACATATTCAACATTCTCCAGGATATGTCATATGTGAGGCCACAAAAGTGTCTTAACAAATTTAAGAAGATCAAAATTATACCAAGAGTCTTCATAGACCACAAAGGAATCAGTAGCAAAGGAATCAAAAGAAAAAGGAAAACGGTAGAATTCACAAGTATACAGAAATTGGACAAGATATTCCTAAACAAGAACAATGGGTAAAATAATAAATCACAAGGAAACTTAGAAAATATTCTGAGACAAATGAAAATTAAAACACAACATACCAAAACCAATGCAGAAAAAAAACTTATAAGAGGGGAATTTATAGAGGTAAACACCTACTTTATTTTTTATTTTATTTTATTTTGTTTTGAGATGGAGTTTCGCTCTGCCACCCAGTCTGGAATGCAGTGGCATGATCTCCGCTCACTGCAAGCTCTGCCTCCCAGGTTCACACCATTCTCCCGCCTCAGCCTCCCCACTAGCTGAGACTACAGGCGCCCACCACCATGCCCGGCTGATGTTTTGTATTTTTAGTAGAGGCAGGGTTTCACCATAGTTAGCCAGGATGGCCTCGATCTCCTGACCTTGTGATCCACCAGCCCCAGCCTCCCAAAGTGCTGGGATTATAGGCGTGAGCCACCGTACCCGACAACACCTACTTTAAAAATGAAGAAAGATCTCAAAAAAACCACTTTCAAATTTCAAGAAACTAGAAAAAGAATAAATTAACCCAAAAGTCAGCAACGAGAAGAAGATAAAGATTATGGCAGAATAATAAGGAATAGAGAAACAACAGAAAATTAAGTGTTTTTTTAAAAGATCAACAAATTTGACAAGCATCTAGTAGATGAACTAGAGAAAAAAGAGAATGTTTACACAACAAAAACCAGAAATGAAAAAGAAGACATAGTCACCAATGCTGCAGATATAAATACGATTATAAGAGATAAACTGTGAATAACTATACAGCAATGAGCTAGATAATCTAGAAAAATGGGTGACTTTCTAGAAAGATGCAACCTAACAAGACAGTTGTAAAACACCCAAGTACCCAACAAAAATAAAATGGAAACACCAATTGTGTTATAATATCACAATAGACTACTATTGAGAATGAATGAGTTACAGCTACAACAACATGCTTATCTACAACAAATATGATGATGAGCAAGAGCAGCCAGACACAAAAGAATGAATTTTGTATGGTAAGTACAAAACAAAGGAAATTCATATGTGCTGTTAAAAGCTGGGCCAGTGTTTATTTTGTGGAGGGTCGTGGGACTGAGAGGCACATGATGTGTAGGTTCTGATGATATTCTGGATTCTGATGATATTCTGACAGTTATTATAAATATGACTTTTCAGTTTGGAAACTGCTTATGATACACATGTACAATTAAACAACTTTCAGAAATTTTAATTAAAGTCAAAATAATTAATTAATACTATCTATGTGGACAGCTCTCTATCTCTAGAGCATACGTGATTTTTCCTGATCCCAGATTCACATATCTACCTAATTACTCAATACTTTCATTTCCATTGGGTATCAAATAGACATCTCAAAATGAGTATTTCTAAAGATTCTAAAAATTTAATCCTAAACATACTTTACTTGTAGCCACTCCCATTTCAGCTGATGTCTGCTTCATCCTTCCATTCATCACGGCAAAAATCATGGAGTCATTATTGACTCTTCTTTTTCTCACTTGCACTTGACTCCATCTGCTCAGGAAATAGTGTTGGCTGTACTTTCAAAATATATTCATATTTCCACCTATTTCCTCCTCCAGTGTTTACACCCTGATCCAAGTCACCGCAATTTCTTGCCTAAATGACTACAAAGGTTTGATATCCCTGTTTTTACTCATGTTCCTTCCCATTTATTCTCAGCACTGTAGATATGATCCCGCTAAAATATGAGTTGGAGTCAGTTAACACCTGGCATTGAATCTCCTTTTCACATCTTGCAGAGGTTTACAAAGATTGGCACAATCTCTTCCTTGCTACCTCTTTGTCATATCTCCTACTTCCCTCTCCGTTGCTTTACAGCCACATTAGCCTCTTTGCTTTTCCTTAAATATGCTAGACATAAGTGTCCAGGCCTTCATGAAACTGCTTCCCCAATCATTGATGTTGCTTCTTCTATCCATTATCAGTTAGATGGACTAGCCCATCTTCACACATGCTTCTTTAACACTCGTTGACCTTATGTCCTAAAACTGTGAAATAGATCAATGTATTAAATTATTTTTAAAATGTCTGCCCAAAGAGAACACTGATACTAAGGTAAAAAAAAGTCTCAATTGTGTTTTCTATCATGAATTTTATTCAGTTTACAACATGAGATTGTATAATATGTGCCAAATGACAGTCCAAATAGTAGGCTTTCAGAATTATTATCATGAACTAATACCAAAACCAAATTCTTCCAACTTTCCATATGTAAGTCACTGTAGAAAGGCTTAAAATATAATTAGATAATAAATGGAATATATTATCAATACATTCTCTGAAACACAGATAGATATTAAGTCCAAATCCCCAATATTTAATCCTATCCTACTTCTGTCCCTTCAAAATGGAAGGGAGAGGGAGATAAACACAAATATCATTATATCTAAGCTTTGGCCCCAAACCCAGGTTAAGAAGCATTAGCAATTTTCCTCTACAATGAGAGACTCTAATTACATGTATTCTGTGTGTTAATCACAGTACTATGATTACTACCTCTGAAGACAGATGAACCATGCAGAGCAGAACCTGCAGAAATACTATTTGTCAAGATTAAGTAGATGTAAACTACCTGCCTCAGGATGGTTCCCTTTTTGTCTTTCTAAAGTACAGAGAGAGCACATGTTGTGTAATGAAAGGGGGTCCAGATTTATTTTTACCCATCAGCTCAGAAACCAAAGAAATGGAAAGCACTAGAAGAAAGATAAAGGAACAATGAGCAACAGTGAGTATGTACATGTGATATGTTATCCTACTAGACTAGCACCAATGTAGGGTATTTGCAATCTATCTCTGAATTTACGTCACTGATAAGATATAGCACTCTGATTATCCTTTAATTTAAAGGATATAATCCTTAATTTAATATCTTTATGCAATGAAGCATAAGATGAGGTCAGGGAGAATAAAGGAAAGTAAAGGCAGTGCACCGATAGCTTGACAAACACAATCATGGATTAACCTTACTCTTTCTCTACACTGCGTAATCAGACCCAGTCTTAGGGCTCGGTCTTCCTTGCTCCCTGTATGAAATTTGGGTATGATTTTTCTGGTGACTCTCAGATAAGAATGCAGTGGCCCCTTCAATCAGCCTTTTGTCTGTGGATATTTTTCGGGCATCAGTCTGACACCTGTCTACTTTGAAACACAGCAAATATGTTTACTTTTCTTCAAACAGTGTCCTTGGAATCCTTCTCAGAACGTTGAGGTGATAGAAACATGGGTCTCACAGCACACTGGCAAATTTTTCCAAAGAAATCTCCCTTCTGATAACTTCAGTTTCAAGATTTTGATCCCTGCAGAGGGCATGAGATTATGGGTTTCAAAACTCTTTTTTGACCATTGTCTTTGCACGTATTGCATCAGTCATATTTGGGGATGTGAGAATACCTGCAGCTCTTCTTGCCTGGGGGGACTAAGCCAATTCTATGTTCCATTTTACCATTCTATTCAGAGGCATAAGCAAATTCCACTAGTTGGACTCATTATGTGAGCCAGTAAGAATGACCTACAGGATCAGGACTGTGACCAACTTTAACCTTCATACGTATTCACAATCTTGCCCAGGCTTTGGTGGGGGGAGGGTGAGGGGGATATGTTTCTTTTTAATGGGTGTGTAGCCTTGGGTATATCTGGTACATCTCTGCACTTTAGTTTCTATATATATAAATCATGGCTTACAATGTCTGTTTATTACAATGTCTGTGAATTTAATGGAGCAACAAGCATTAACAGTTTTCCTATACAGTGAGAGACTCTAATTACATATATTCTATGTGTTAAACATGGTACTCTGAGGCATAAAGAATGAAAAATAAGTCCTAAATTCATATCATAATTACCCAGCAGAAATTTTCATCTAATGCAATTATGTCGGGAAAAAATCAAATGTGCGCATATATACACACACACATATATACACATATGTACATATACATATATACATACATATATATACATATACATATATACACATATACATATTTGTATGTATATGTGTATATATGTGTGTATATATATATTCAGTTTCCAAATAAAGAATATTAGCATTTTATCCTTTCATTTAAAAATGAGAGCCCTGCAGAGCTGCCTGTTCCTACTCCAGCATTTTCTAATACCCTTTTCCAAATTTCTTATGAAGAAAAGGAAGCACCCCATGTTTTAGCTCTTGGTTCCTTGTTCAAATTCCCTGCTTTCTGTTAGTGAACAGGAATTGGGGCGAAGTTCTGGGAAACTAGCAGATGGCAAAGCAAAGCAGTATTTCCAACTCCCGGCTCCAATCTCTCCCAATTCTAAGATAACATTTTTTTCTACATTTCTCTTAACCTCAATATATTTGCTTAGGAATGTCAACAAAGTTTTCTCTCAAAATGTTCAGGCACTAGAAATGAAAACATTCTTTTTAGCAAAATGGCAATACATTGTCTAGATAAGTGGCTATAACTAAACATTAAAATGATAATATGACACAATCTTCTTTTATCATTGAGTCTTCAGTAAGTTGTTTCAAGGACATTTCCCTTGTTTTTCTGAAGAGCAGCAGTTTCAAACTAGATGCTATCATATTCACTTGTTAAATGTCACACCATTATAAAGCCTTTGAATATTTAAATATTCAACCAGAAACTGGTGCTATATATTCCTCAAAATCAATGAAATATTTAAAACAACCCAAAAAAAGTACAATTTTTTTTACTAGAACTATGGTTAATGTTTTAGTTTTATATCTTTATTATTAGGATCTAAAGTTTAAAGGTTCTTAGATCTCTTTTGTGTGGGGCCAGTGACAAGAACTGGGAAGGTGGAAGACCTGTCTCCTAAGCCTGGTGTAAGAAAGTGAGTATGGTTTTTAAAAAATAAGGAATTCTAACTGGAATATATGAAGTGTATGGCTGGGAAGACATTATCCTCTGATATTAATCCTCAATACTTGTCAGGGTTTTACGATGTTTGAAAACCATGTCATTTTTAAGCTTTGTATGTCTGTATACCAATGACAGATTGTTCTGTTTTTCTAATGGCTGGGAATAGAATTTAGATTTCTGGGGAAATATAGACAATATGAAAGAAAGAGTTCAAACTGGTCTTTTATCTTTCATGTTTTTCCTCCCCCAATCCAACCAATTTTCCTATTAATGGAAACGAGGTGCATCTTCCATTGTTCATTTACTAATTCTTTCATTTATCCACCACTTATTTCTTGAGTTCACTGTTTCATGTAGGATTCTAGACACCTGAGATATTTCATGCTGTTTTCAGATCCACTGATGCTTCTATGTTGGTTTGTGGTAGATTCATGACCTCATCTGAATTCTGTCACAATGTTTTTATCTTGTTTATCAAATTCAGGCAATTAGACTCTAGGCTTTCTACTCCTGTGTGCCATCTGCATCAGCTGTACTTACTTGGTACCCACATAAAATAAGTTTAATCTCTAGAGTATCATCAATTTCCAACCTTGGTGGGCCATGCATGGTGATATGACTCCGGAGCTTCTGTTCTGTCATCTGGCAACTTCCCTCTGCAAGAGAAAATGTGAAGGGAGCAAGAGGGGAAGGGTGGAGATGAGTTTTTACCCCCTCCACTTTTCTAATTGCTTACCTCAACATTTTTAGCAATCTTCCAAAGAGAAGAATAGGACTGTGTGCTACAACAGGAGGAAAGAAGAGAAAGAATGAGATAGAGAATATTCTCCATGTCTCTGTACCAATTTTCGGTTCCCCCATACCAACAGCCCCAGTAAGCCCCAGGTGTTGAGCCCAGAAGTTCCGTGTCATGAAGAGGGTGGAAATTCTGAAGCCACTCTGCACTTGTTCTCGGAGTGGTTTTGAAACTCGCAGAAGTCGTAAGCGACATCTTCTACACATGATAGGACTATTTGGATTGTTTGAAAACAGGCAAGAATTTTGGAACACAAGGGAAGAGGAGTCAAAAAAAAGAATTACTTGCCTTCTTGCCTTCTGTTTGTCATTTTTCTAATTTCTTATAATGAATACTTTATTGTAGTCATTCTTAATAATAGACTGTACCTATTTCTTTTGGTAGAATGGGTTTCTCTGATAAATTGAGGTAGGAAGGATTCTAATTGCCACTGGTTTTTCACAGTTTTCCTTTATATTCTCTCTCCCTGAAACTTCTCATCTATGCTCATGACTTTACAACATTTACACAGCAGACTTATCAAGATATATTGCCAAGCTAGATGACTCTTCATGATCTAGA
Organism: Rhinopithecus bieti; assembly: GCF_001698545.2. Taxonomy (NCBI): domain Eukaryota; kingdom Metazoa; phylum Chordata; class Mammalia; order Primates; family Cercopithecidae; genus Rhinopithecus; species Rhinopithecus bieti. The sequence continues at coordinate 2,046,042 of NW_016804488.1, forward strand.
TTCATGATCAAACTTATGACCTTTTCCCTGAAAAGAAAAAAAAAATCTTCCAATGTGTTCTATCTTGATTAATGTCACCACCATCCATCATTTTATGAAATTCAGAAAGCTGGAACTAGTTTTGACACCACTCTCTACCTCATTTTTCAATTATAATCTATCATTAGGTTCTGGTATATTATTTCTAATAAATTTCTTTCTTTTTTTCCATCCATCTATCAGTATCCTGGTCAAAGCTATTGTGATCTCTCTCCTCTCCTGGAACAATCTAAGAGCCTCCAAAAGTCTCATATATTAGCTTTATTCACCCTTAATTCCTTTCTACACATACACTAAAGATGTCATCTCAATCTCTAATGAGAATGTTCAATGGTCTTAATTGCTTATTATCATAAAGATCAAAAAACAATATCGCCTATGATATCCCATGGGATCTGATGCTACAGTAATTATATTCTGATCATATGTCATTCTCCTAACTCTCAAACTTGGTCAGTTTTCCTAGGGGATCTCCCTTTCCAAAATCTTCAGACTTTCAAATCCTGTAATTATTTTGCGTCAATGCAATACATAATTTTCTAAGAAATACAATATTTGTAGCCTACTTGTACATTTTCCCTATTTCATATAATTTTGTCATAAATTGGGTATGGGCTAAAACTATTAAAACTATTCCCAAAATTCTGAGTTTAAGGAACTTACTCTTAGTATCTTTATATAAAATAACAACAACAAAAGCACCCGCCGTCAGAGCACTGGCTGTGTGCCAGTCACTTTTTGTGTTTATTGCTAGGGCGGTGGCAGTGTTGACATGAGCAGTAATTGTAATAGCAGCAGCGACCGCAGCACGTTTCCCACGGGGGGCAGGCACAACGCTATTGTTCCTGTTTGTGCTTCCACTCCAGCTACAAAACACGACTGAGGCATTGAGGTTCCCTGCCCATTTTAGAGGCTGGCAAACAGGACCAGAGCCAGCTGGGAAGGTGCAGGGCTCTGTACCGCTGAGACCAGAGCACTCCGCAGCCGAATGCTGGTCGCTGCCCGACACCGGGAGCAAACCGATCTCAGAAATGGCCACAGGGGTGGGTTTCTGTGTAGCTCAACGCCCGTCTAAGTCCAGGGAAACTCTGGGAGTGGGAGAGTAAGAGAAACGACTGGCAACTAGCTCCTCATGCCACTCCTGCAGCCCCTTCGGGAGAGGTGTGGGGTTAGAGAAGCCAGGTCCTAGGGGACCGGACCAACATGCCCTAGGGACGCCGAGCTGAGCTTACCTGATACTTGATGGAGAGACCCTAAGAAATATAAATGAGCTAGAAATATAAATGAGCACTTAGCAGCCCTGAGGACCGAACTGCGTGACTGGCACCCAGGAACTACCCTCTCCATCTGCAAGAGGTTTTTTAAACTATGTTCTCGGGTGGTTAGTCCGGCCAGCCTCAAGCAAGGAGATTCTATGAAAAAGGTGTTCATATCAAACCTATATTTCCACTCTAACAAGTTTTTAATTTGGCATTTTGCTAGTGGATACACCTGCTGCATTTTCTGGTGAAAATCTCTGTTCAATGTAGAAATCCCACGTGTTTGCTGTTGTTCTCACTGTTAAGCACAGGCCTGGGCCGGGGAGGCACTGCCCTTCCTGGCTGGCGGCCGCAGTACCCGCTGGCTGAGGAAAGTGCGCCCCGGCCGCTGAGATGGAGCCGGCCCGGCCCCAAGGCCCCACGGCTGTTCTAGGAAGGGTGAGGTCCACAGGGCGGCTCCTGATGCCCTGGCTCAGAAATGCAACCTGAGCCGGAAATAAGCGATGAGGGAGTTGTTTCGCGGTGTAACTACCAAAGAGGACTGATAGGCTTTACTTTCAATTCTGAAATCTCCCTTAATTCAGGTGGGAGTAACAAACCCGATCCCTCACCCCTCCCAGAGTCCCCTGGTTTTCTCTTCCAGGGCACCTGCTGATTTAGTTGTCATGTGTACGACTCTGAGCTCAGTAAACTGTCAGCTCCCTGGAAGTAGGGGAAGTTGCCTCTTCGCAGCATGGGTGTCAGCCAGCCAGAGACTGTGTCCTGGGATTATGACTCAGAGTCTGGATGAAGATTGCTCGGGCTGTAATCCCAGCTGTGCCATTTACTATGCTATCTGGGTGGAATATTTCAACTTCTTGCCTCAGTTTTCTCTCCTGCAAAGTGGAGATGACAGTATAAACTCCTTCAGGGTTATGGTGAGGGTTTCACAAAATGACACCTACAAAACACAGCAGACTTTGACATGTACTTAATAAATGTTCTATAAATATATGGAACACAGTGCCCAGCACATTCTTTCTGACAGAGAATGTCAGAAAGTATTTCATGAATTAAGCAAGCAATCAATCAATTAGTCATACTAAGAAAAAACTAGGAAGTAAGAAGAGGAAGAAAAGTTAATGAGTCATAAAGTATCCACATACTTGATGGAGAGGCCCTAAGAAATATAAATGAGGTAAGTTTCTCTAATGCCAATAAAAAGCAGGCATTTGAGAAAATTCATTATCTCTTCTAAATTGTATTCATAATTTTGTGTTCATTCACTCAAAATGGCTTCAAATTATGTAAGTATCAGGTGTCTCAGAACCTGGGTATACCCTGCCTGGCACCTCTTGTTAAAGAACTGACATTTTTGGAATTTGTTCAGTGCCTCTCTGTTTTGTAAGCACAAAGTGGGGAACTTCCCCTTTCCCCATTCTTTGGAATGGCATTGAGTCTCATTTACCGTTAGGTGAACACAGCAAAGAAAAGAAATATGTGGTGAGCTACAAACATGTCCTGAAGAGAATAAAGGATGCTGCTGTGCAAGCAAAGCCAAAATGCTGTGCTGGTGGCAGGCATTGTCAAGGAGCTGCAGCTGAAGGGACATGGAGGCCTTGCAGTCTGTGGGGTTTTGTTTATGTGACTGGAAACTCTGTTAAAATCTTAATCAGATTGGACTTCCATTCACTATTACATTGGAAAGTCACATCTCATGTCACTTGCCCATTCAACGCATAGTGACAATTACTGAAATTTAAAACAAACAAGCAAATATGGCCAAAGATTGCGGGACAAAACAGATCTGTATACTCATACTGCCACCTTCATTCCAAAGCCATAGCAATTATTAATAAAATGTAAGAAGAGAAAGTTGCCTATTTTTAATCTAAAATTCAAATGTTACTGTGTGTGCTATATTTTTCCTGTTAAATGTAGTAACTCATCAAGCATTTCTTATTTAATAAAGTGTTGATGGGCAGTAGTGAGAGGGGGACATTCAAGGACAGTTAATAAAAAATACAATTTAGATGACATTAAACCAGACAAAGACATATAAATAAACAAGACAATATGGGGAAGAAAAACACAAAGTAGTGGTGGTTGCTGTAGATTTTTTTTTTCAGTTTTTGTACTACAAAATTTAGAGGAGCACAATCAGTGTAGAACAAACTGGACACAAGTTTCATTGGGAGTAATGTGGCATTTTCCACATAACATGCTAAGAATAGTCTAATAAGGAAATAAGCTATGCACAGGAAATAAACTATAATTGGAAGGAAGTCACCACCCATGGACTAGAGGCTAGCACATTGATGGCAGATATAGGCAGGAATTTTAAAGTTGTCTGTGCCACAAGGAATAAAGGAAAAAAATGAGTCATGGATGAAAGGGTTAACTCAAGATTGCTTTTCAAGGTGCTTCTGTGACTGATGATCTATTTTTTCTCCCACTAACTCTGGTCATGTACATGGGTGAAAATTCTAGTATGTGTGTATGCTTTGTCTTCTATCAGCTTTACTGACTAGAAACAACTTGAATTGAAATAGCCAAGAGCTCATTCTCCTGAAGCTTGTGCCTTTTGGTTTGGGGTCACAACACCTCAGGCCACCAATGCTTTCTATGCCCTTGCAGCCCTTTAGTTGCCCAAAGCAGAGAATAAAGAGAGAGACACCATCTCCATTCTACCCCAAGTATATATAAAATAATGATTGTAATATAGCATGACATAATAATCCCTGTAAACTCCAATGACCGTATATACTAATCTCATCACTACAACTCATAGACAGTGAAAGGTAAGCCAAACCCATGCAGCTTGTTTGAAATTCTTACTCATGCTATAACTCTGCATGTTCAAGGTTTAAAGGAAATATTTACCAGGGTCACCCACAGTTACCTCCCTGTCAAAAAAAAATGTGCTTATCACTGTCCCTCAATAGTTTTATTTCCAAGCAACAAGTTAACAGCCTTAGAATATCTACATGTTCTAGATTTACCTTGAAGGCATAGTTGATCTATTTCCTATTCTTTTCCCCATTGTATAGAGCACCCTTGATATAAGTAATTTCATTTTAGAAAAAAAGACTCCATCTTACATTTCAAAAAGCATCATACCAACAAGGACCAGAAAGAAGTTAGCCTAATCCATAGGGACTGTACCCAACTGCAGAAAAATGTACCTGGACATCAGCCCTCACCAGAGGACTCTGTGGCCATTAAAAAAGCAGTACTTCACCAGCTCATGATGGCTGACTTGATAAGACACCCATATGGCTGTCACTTCTGATCAGCATTTGTTGGTCAAAGGTTCTGTCCAAATCAAAAACTCTTCTTGGAAGCCACTGACTCCCACCCAGATCAAGCCATGGCACTATCCTTGTCCACATTACTCTTCCTGGACTAGTTCATTAATCCCTTTTCCTATTTTATTCTCTCTTGACTTTAAATGTTACTTTGTTTGATGTGGAATGCTTAATCTATAACGTTTATACATTGATTAAGTATACTACTACATATGATTTGCAGCACTGACTGACTTGTGGAGTGGCTTGAGACTATGTGCCCACAGCTCTGACTACTGAGTGAAATGGTGGTACTAAGGAAAATTGCTCCCTTGGGAATTCCATGTAGCCCATGGCTTTTATGATTGAGATAGCATCACTAAAAGTCTGACCTTGTGAAAAGACACAGATGTGCATGGACCTGGTTATGTCTGATGTTGTGCCACTCACAACACTCATGAAATGAGCTTAGTTTCTGTTTAAAACATTTTGAAAATTGAAGCTGTCTGACTGCATTCCCTTCACTCCTATCTCACTCTCATCACCTCATCCTGGATTACTGACATAAACTCTGTCACAGGTTGATCTGTCTTTGCTTTTCTCCCCATTACTCATTATTTTATTCATTCACTCTATTGCTCATTGATTCATACATTTGCATATGAATGCATCCACATAATACGAAATGTGTGTACTATGAATCAGGTACTGTTACATGCTTTAATTATCATAATCATACTTAGTTAATGTGCAAAATATTATTAATGTCCCCAGTTACATGGCCAATACTAAGGTCAGAGATATTTTTATTAAAGTATGTCATCATATATATAAATGTGAAATGAGATTAAAACCAAATTTTCTAATTTGAACTCTATCACATAAGAAAACTTTCCTACTCTGTTAGCAATCTATTTCAAAAGATTCTGGAAGAAAAAACAAACATGCAGAAAACACATAAATTTCAGGAAGACATGCATAGGGCAATGAGTTGATAACAGGTATAATTATTCATAGTGGGTTGAATTGTGTGCCCTTTCAACCAAAAGAAATATTCAGTTCCTAACTTGCTATAACTGTGAATTTGATCTTATTGGGAAAGAGGGTCTCTGCAAATGTAATTAATTTAAGAATCTCAAGGCCACACTGGTTTCAAGTTAGATTTTAACTCTTTGGTATCCTTATAGGAGAAGGAAGAAGGAGATTTGAGACCCAAAGAAACAGAGGAAGAGGCTATGTGAACATGGAGGCAGAGACTGGAGGACAATCATGAAGTAAAAACCACCAAGGATTGCAGAAGTCACCAGAAGCTGGGAAAGAGGCCTGGCATGGATTTCCCACAGAACCTCCATATGGAACCAGTACTGCCAACATCTTGATTTCAAATATCTAGCCTTAAAAACTGTGAATAAATAAATTCCTCTTAAGTCACTTGGCTTGTGGCTATTAGTTATGGCAGCCCTAGAACACCAATATGCTGTCTAACAGAAAATGTGTGGTTCCCTGTCCTGGACCAATATGTCAGATACATAATTTGTGTAAATTGTGTAAATTGAGCTCAAGAGAAGACCACCACCTTGGGAAGTAGCAGAGAGCCATTCTCCCTTCCTATATTTCTGTCCCGTTCTCCCTTCCTATATTTCTGTCTCTGGTCCTACAATAGGGCTCTCTGGTACGCTGCTCTCTGTGTTAGAGGGTGTGAGGCAGGACATTCCTGTTCATGTGACTGTCCAGGTGGCTCTTTTGCAAGTCCAATTATTCCTATAGGTGGCTTTATTGAGTGTTAAATTATCCAGTAAAGACACCGCTCTTTTCTTACGAGATTGTTATTTAAATTTTTAAAAATTTAATTATAAGATAGCCATCAAACAAAATAAGGTCTTTATTCCTGAGGAAGTCTAAATGGGAGGATGTAGAATATGGTTACTCTAGAGAAAAATGGGCTGCTGACTGACATCCCAAGCTGAACAGATGTGCACACACAGTTCCAGAGTCAGTGAGACTTCCTCCTCCTCAGGTACAGCAAATGGAGAAATAGATAGCTGCTCCCTATAAGTACTTCCTGGAGCAAAATGGGGAGTTGAAACCAGCATACCCACTTTAATCTCTCTAAAAATGCCAATTAGAATAAATCATACCACCTCCCTCCCCTAGGGCAGAGCAAAAGAAAGGGTGGTAGATGCCAGATGGGTCTGACCAATGAAGTTGCCTCACTAAGGAAGGAAGAAGAATATCCTGCTATAAAGTCACAAGTCTACATTTGAGAGGGAAAAGCCATGGAAGACCTTAGTGACCTTTCCCAAGACAGCTTTAGCAGTAATTATGACAATTAAAGTACACTAAAGTACTGTGTGAATGAATGAACCAATTAAAAAATAGTCATTCTTCAGGGTCCTAATAGCTTTTTGTGTATACTTTATTGTAGAATTTTGCAAATGGTACTATATATATTGGTTTACATGTCTGACTTCTCCACTAGACTGAGAACAAGAACACTTACGTATTTTATTGATTTCTATATTCTTAAACACATTGCATGATTTTGCAGTTCTTTCCTTCGTTTAAACCTTATCTCTCTCACTGAATTATTAGCTCTACACAACTTGGTGCACATCACCTGGAACAACCAGAGCAGTAATCAATAATGGCTGATTGACATCTTGTTTCCTGCTTGAATCTTCACTTTTATATGGGGTTTCTGCTTAGATTCTGATTCACATTTTCCTTATATTTTGCAGCTCACTGATATGAAAATGGAAGCAGACTCTCGGAAATTAAAGACCCATGTGAGCATAAACGCTTGAAACCTTTAATTTAAATCATAAAGTACACTTGAAATCTTTAATTTAAATTATAAAATACATGCATAAGAGAATATAAACACAAACTGTGGTTTATGAGAGAAATAATCAAATGATGTATCAGGAAAATATATACACTGGAATCATAATTGGTTATAATTAGAAAAAGGACTAAAGACTACCTTGGAAAAGATGAAAATCTTAAAATGCCCAAACCGGGGTATATTAATTTGTTAAAAACACTGGCCCCCGGGGTATCTGAAAACAGTATGAGTAGGAGAAAGGTCAAGTTGGTATTTGGAAGTGCCGGCCACTCTTATGTGGTGATTTATACATCTTAGTTTGACTGATTTGAACTTTTCATTTATTCACTCATTCACTCATTTAATTATTCAAGAAATACTTTTATTATGTGTCAGAAATTGGAATTATCTGCATATGGGAGGCGACTTGGCATGCAAGTTTATAGATTTTGTGCCTTAGGCCATTGTTTAAAATGTCTGCTTTTTCCCTAGTTTACCTCTTCTATGGTATGATTTCTCTCCAGTTACAAAGAGCTGATGATTTAGACCCACCTCAATCCCTACAATTTCCATTGGCTCACTGGAAAAGTTGGTTATTCTCAATGAATTGTAAAATATTTTTTTCTGATTCTTCTATTAAAGTATCTATTTTTATTTAGAAATAGAATAACTTTGCTTTTATAAAAGGTGTTCATAATTTGTATAAAGCTTAGTAAATATGTTATTTCAAAATAAACTATTATGAAATTCCTAAATTTGGGCCAGGCATGGTGTAATCAGCACTTTGGGGGGCTAAGTGGGACAAACCACTAGAGGCCAGAAGTTCAGAACCAGCCAGGCCAACACGGTGAAACCCCACCTCTACTAAAAATACAAATGTTAGCCAGGTGTGGTGGCACATGCCTATAATCCCAGCTAGTCAGGAGGCTGCGAAGTGAGAATCGCTTGAGCCAGGAAGGTGGAGATTGCAGTGAGCTGAGATCATGCCACTGCACTCCAGACTTGGTGACAGAGCAAGACTCTGCCTTAAATAAATAAATTAATTAATTAAATTACTAAATTTGTATTGTATTAAATCTGTCACATGAAATACAGCCTGAGTGATAGTATGATCATTATATGAAGCTTAACATAAATTAAATGTAACACATATTTCAAAGTAATATTCTTTATGAAATATATTTTATGTTTTTAACTACAAACCTCAGATATATAAATAAAAACTTTTTTTTTTTTTTTTTTTTTGGAGTGCAGTGGCGGATCTCAGTCACTGCAAGCTCCGCCTCCCAGGTTTCGCCTTCTCCCTGCCTCAGCCCTGCCGAGTAGCTGGGACTCACAGGTGCCTGCCCACCTCCCCCGCTAGTTTTTTGTATTTTTTTTAGTAGAGACGGGTTTCACCATTATTAGCCAGGATGGTCTCGATCTCCTGACCTCGTCGATCCACCCGTCTCAGCCTCCCCAAAGCTGGGATTACAGGTTGAGCCACCGCGGCCCAGCCATAAATAAAAATTTTTAAATAAATATTGTTGTATTTCTATTTGTCATGCTTCCCCTCTTTTGATTCCCTATCAAAGTATCCAGAATTTTTATTTCTAAAGACCACAATTTCCTAATAGCAATAAAGACTGAAAATTATATGCAGACTTTTCAAAATGCTGAAACATATCTTTATAAGTTGGCAAAATTTGGGCTTTCAGGACAAATTTTCTTCATAGAATCATCCATTCAGAATCTGATGGAAGAACATTTAAAAAGTAAAATATGTCCATCAACAGACAAGTGGATAAAGCAAATGTGGTACATATACACAATGGAGCACTAATCAGCCATTAAAAATAATAAGATCCTATCATTTGAAACAACATGGATAGAACTGGAGGTTGTTATGTGAAGTGAAATAAACTGGGCATCAACAGACAAACTTCAAATGTTCTCACTGATTTGTGGGGCCTAAAATTTTAAAACGATTGAACTCATGCAGATTTAGAGTAGAAGGATGGTTACCAGAGGCTGGAAAAGACATTGGCTGTGGGGACGTGGGGACAGATAATGGGTACAAAAATGTGGTTAGAAAGAATGAGTAAGATCTAGTATTTGAAGTACAACAGAGTGATTTCAGTCAACAGTAATTTATTGTACATGTAAAAATAACTACAAGAGTATAACTGGATTGTTTGTAACACAAAGAAAGGATAAACGTTTGAGGTGATAGATACTCTATTTCCTGTGATGTTATTTTTACACGTTATATACCTGTATCAAAATATCTCATGTACTCTATAAATATATACACCTACTATGTACCCAAAAAAGTAAACAATAAAAAAGACTTTATTTTATGGTAGGAGAAAATGAATGTTTTAACGTGAAAAGACGCCTTATCATGGAGATCTGATTTAAATATAAAATATACCATTAATGAATTATAAGAATTCTAGTGGGCATTTTCCCCCTATAGCCTGGGTTTTCCTTCTCATCGGGGGAAACAAGCACCCAATATTTCAAAGTTATTTCATGTAGGTTATTTTCTATTTCCCTAAGTGTTGACCTGTCTGAGAAATAAAGGGAAAGAGTACAAAAGAGAGAAATTTTAAAGCCGGGTGTCCAGGAGACACATCACATGTCGGCAGGTTCCATGATGCCTCCCAAGCTGCAAAACCAACAAGTTTTTATTAGCGATTATCAAAAGGGGAGGGAGTTAGTGTACAAATAGGATGTGGGTCACAGAGATCACATGCTTCACAAGGTAGTAAAATATCACAAGGCAAATGGAGTCAGGGCGAGATCACAGGACCTGGGTGAAATTAAAATTGCTAATGAAGTTTTGGGCAAACATTGTCATGATAACATCTTATCAGGAGACAAGGTTTGAGAGCAAACAACTCGTCTGACCAAAATTTATTAGACGGGAATTTCCTCATCCTAAGAAGCCTGGGAGCACTATGGGAGACTGGGGCTCATTTCGTCCCTTATCTACAACCATAAAAGACAGACGTTCCCAAAGCGGCCATTTTAGAGACCTCCCCTTGGGAACGCATTCTCTTTCTCAGGGATGTTCCTTGCTGAGAAAAAGAATTCAGCGATATTTCCCCTATTTGCTTTTGAAAGAAGAGAAATATGGTTCTGTTCTGCCTGGCTCTCAGGAAGCCAGACCTAATGGTTATCTCTCTTGTTCCCCGAACCTCGCTGTTAATCCTGTTTTTTTTTTTTTCTTCAAGGTGCCCAGATTTCATATCGTTTAAACAATTTGTGCAGTTAACGCAATCATCACAGGGTCCAGAGGCGACATTCATCCTCAGCTTATGAAGATGACGGGATTAAGAAATTAAAGTAAAGACAGGCATAGCAAATCACAAGAGTATTGATTGGGGAAGTGGTAAATGTCCATAAAATCTTCACAATTCATGTTCAGATTGCAGTAAAGACAGGCATAAGAAATTTTAAAGTATTAATTTGGGAAACTAATAAATGTCCATGAAATCTTCACAATTTCTGTTCTTCTGCCACGGCTTCAGGCGGTCCTTCTGTTCAGAGTCCCTGACTTCCTGCAACACCTTCTATTATGTTGTCTATACGTCCAGTGTTGTGGGACTGCCCTTGTACATGCTTCTATCCTGAGTTCCAACATTTTTCTAATTTTTCTTTTTTTTTCCTCTGGGTTTTATAAAGTTGTTTTGAAGTATCACTGATATAGAAAAGTATATAGATCAGAAGTGAACTGCTTTATCGATTTTCACAAAGTGAACACAACCATTTAAAAGTTCCCAAGATCTGGAGATAGAATATTAGTGCTTCAGAAGTCCACTTTTTCCCCTCCCTGTCCAGGTTACAACCTCCTCTCTAGATAGCCCATACCTTGACTTATAAACACATACATGCTTTACCTCTTTTTGAATTTTATATAAATGTCCTTGGATTATTTCCCTTCATATTTTTTTTTTGTTGAGGCTTGTTCGTTTTGTTAAGAGTTGAAGTTATGCATCAATAATAACCACTGTACATTTTATGAATATATAATAGCTAATTTAATCATTTTATTTATTGGTATTTGAGTGTTTCCTTTTTTGCCTATCTTACATATTTCTTCTATGAATAATCTTGTCTATATTTTTAGATGAAATTTATATAATTGATCTTCTAAATACATTTTTATTGGTTCTAAAGTTAGGCTCAAATTTCAGGGTCATAGGCACTGTAAATTTAGAATCCCAAAGTTGTTATATCTGTATAAACCCCACCAGCTGTCTACAAGAGATCAAATTGCACCACATCTGCACTATTGTTGCTATTGTTTATCTTTTTTCATTTTGTCTATTTTTGAGTGTATATTCATAATATTATAGTGTGGTTATAATTTGTATTTTTTCCAATAACAAATAATGGTGAAGTTACTTTCATTTGTCAAGTCTCTACTCTGTTCTTTTGTTCACTTTTATTACATTATACATATATGCAAATATTTTCATGTTAGGTCTTGTATCTTAGTTATCTTAATATTTCTCTTGATAAATAAGTTTCTAATTTAAAATTAAAACAAATTATTAATTTTTTATAGCTACTGCTTTATAAATTCTATTTGTGAAATTTTTGCCAAACCAACATCATGAAGATATTTATTCCTTTAGGTTTTCTAAAAGTTTTGTGTTTAAATCTGCAATCTATCTGGGATTGGTGACTCTTACGTGTTTGGCATATGACAGGGGTCATGATTCATTTTTTTTCCTTATGTGAACTTAATCGAACACACATTCAAGAGAACACTTTCTCTACTGTACCACAATATTATCTTTGTTCTAAAACTAATATTTCTATATTGATAAATGTTTTCCAGAACTCTTTATTAAGAAATCATTGACCTACTTGTCTTTCTTTGAGCCAAGCTCACACTTATACCATAACTTTTAAAACTATATGATATCACCTCTCACCATCAGGATGGCTACTATCAAAAAACGGAAAGTAACAAGTGTCAGTGGGGATGTAGAGAAATTGGAAACCTTGTGCACTGTTGATGGGAAAATGGTGCAGCCACTATGGAAAACTATATGGAGGTTTTCCCAAAAATTAAAAATAGACCTATAATATAATCTACCAATCCCACTTCTGCATATATATCCAAAATATTTCAAAGTAAGGTGTTTGCACCCCACATTTTTTATTGATCTGTATTCTACCTCAATAATAAAATGGAAAATTTACTTATAAATGTATATATTTAATGGTGTAAAGTTAAATGTAGGTATAGGACAGGGGTCATGTTCTATACCTTTATTGAGGCCATGGACATGACCTGAAAGCACCCTTCTTTTTAGAGGTGTTTGCACACTCATGTTGATACCAACACTATTCACAATAGCCAAGAGGCAGACACAATGATTACTTTTGGGTGGATAAAGTTCCTGAGTAGGGCTTCTGAAGGGCTGGCAATGTCTAATTCTTAACGGTAGGCTAATAATACATCCATAGTTATTTTATGAAAAATCATTGAGTCGGACACTTGTGTTTTGTGAATTTTTCTGTATGTATATTAAACTTTGATAAAATTTAAGGGAAAAACTACACTGAGATATTTCTTTCATGTCAAATTGGCTAACATTCAGATGCTTGACAACATAATGTGGACTAGAGCACAATAGCAACTCACATACAAAATGCTAACTGTGTAGAAGAGAATTTGGTGCTATCCAGCAAAATTTCATCTGAATCACAATTTGAGGAATCCAAATTCTTAGTATGTACACCAAAGGCAAACTGGCAAATATATTGGAGAATGTATGCACAAGTTTCTCATGTGAAGTACTATATATAGGAGCAAAAGACTGTAATTGAGCTGAATGTCCACCAATGGGGAACTAGATGAATAAATAATAATTCCACGCTGTGGAGTATCAGCAGCTTTAAGAAGAGAATGAAAGAAATCTCTATGCACTGCTGAAAATGGGTGTCCAGGTTACAATTTTTTTTTTAGACAGGGTCTCACTCTGTTGCCCAGGCTGGAGTGTAGTGGTGGGATCTCTGCTTATTGCAGCCTCTACCTCCTGGGCTCAATCAGTCCTCCCACTTTAGCCTCTGGAGTAGCTGGGACTACAGATGCATGTCACCACGCCCGGCTAATTTTTGTATTTTTTGTGGAGACAGGTTTTCACCAAGTTGTGCAGGCTGGTCTCAAACTTCTGAGCTCAAGGGATCCACCCACTTCAGCCTCCCAGACTGCTAGGATTACAGACATGAGCCACCACGTCCAGCCTCGGGATACAATTTTTAAATAAACAAAAGGCAAGGTAAAAAAACTGTGCTCCACAAGGTGTATTTTATTTAACAAAGAAGAAGAAGAAAACACAAATATGTATCTACGAATGCTTTAAAAAAATAAAGGACCAATCATAAACTAATGAAAAATGGTTTTCCACATAGAGAGGAGAGTAACAGGATGGTAGCAGAGAGAATCTGGGTAAATGCAAGACTTTTCTGTAGACACATTCTTTCACAGTTATACTCTGGTCATCTGTAAATGTTTTACATAAGTGTAATACTAAATTAAGCAAAAATGAAAAAACCTCATGTCTCTTAGAAAAGACTCGGAATAATTCATGGATTAAACAATATAATGTCATGAAACTGCACTGAAATAATCCAATAGGACTTAAGAGAGAAGAGTGGAGAAAAAGCAGGGCTGAAAGTTGTTGAAGCTGGCTGAGGGAAACATAGATATTAATCGTATCATTCTTCCTTCTTTATAGTATATTTTAACTTTTCCATAATAATAAATTTAAAAAAAGAAAAGAGATAAAGAAGATATACAAAAATACTAACAGTGACTATCTGGATCTGGTATTATAACCAATTATTTGTGGTAAAATATTTCCATTTTTTCAAATTATATATTGCTTTTGGAAACAGGAAATGAAAATAATAATACAACAAAAATTAGAGCATATATTCAAGCTTCTCTTTTGACCCATTATAACTAAATTTTATAAAAGAATACACAAATTCATACTGATAAATGCAGGAAATCTAATTCATGAGAAAGAAAGAAGCTGAGTATCTCAATGCTCACATTTATCCTAAATGTATAATTTCTCCATTAAATTTTACTTAATTTTTCATTGTTTTTTGTTTTCTTTGCATTATGAGTAATTCATATTTGTTTGCACATTCAAATTATAGATTTATTTTAACTGAATTTTGCACAGAAGTTACAGTTGCACATTATTTTCAATAGCTCAATAATCATAGATATAATAATTTAATATGTAAATTCGAATTTGAAAAATGTATTTTAACTGCATATGTTTTATTCATTTTATTTGAAAATTCTAATGAAACTTAACCACATTACAACCCAAGAGAGAAAAAGGCAAAACAACAGAAAGTGGGACAGGAATCAAGGTTCATGACTGAGGGAAGCAACTTGAAAGACTACCAGTGTGTTTTGATAATGGCAAAGAGATGAATTACAGAAGTATCTTATTAAAATCATTTGACATCTACTTAAGAGGATTTTTACTGCTGAAGCTATAGTTTCGCTGTGTTTAATTGAAAGTTCATAAATAAAAAATCACAGGGTTTCTTTTAGACAGCTGCTGAAGGGTAACTGAATTAATGTTTCCAATCATTGTTTAATTTTCCTTTAAATATGGAATTTATATAAGTGGTCCATTTGCTTATGGTGGAGATCATGCACACTGGATATGTCCTAATCATTCTTTTGCATTTTGTTGAGTTTTTGTGTGTTTTGGGGGCTGAATTTTATACATGCTGTGTTGGCTAAATGTTTAATTTTTTATTGATTCCTAGGGTTCTGTCAGATTCTAACCTTTTAAACTACAATCCATGTATAAAGGAGCTGATACAGTAGCAAAAGCCAAGTAAAGTAACATGAGACAGTTGTCCTAGACTAGCTGATGAGATACTGATCCAGGGAGGGAAGGAGGGGGACAAGGGATTGCTGTAAACTGCATGATGAAAAGAGGCAATCATAGTGTCCAGACCATCCGTCCTATGACCTTTAAATGAACTTTGGTCACCCACAAAGACAGACGAGGAGCCCCGCCTACATAGAATTCAGTAGAGCCCTGCAAAAGCCCCACCTACATAGAAGTCAGTAGAGCACAGTGGTTAGAAACATGGATTTTTGTGTGGCTTGCTTCACCTGGATCCTCAGTTGCATCCCTTATGAATTGTAGGTGACCTTATGTGAATTACTGAAATTTCAATTTTCTTTGGATAGTTACTTTATTTGTAATATGGGAATGATGATAATGTTAGTGATCCCAGAGGAATTAACAAATCAGATGAAGCTATGTATATCAAAACTATGTTTCACTAAGTGAAACACTTAACACACAATATTTGAAAATTTTTAAAGCACTTAACTCTATACTACTTCTTTTTTTTTTTTTTTTTTTTTTTTTTTNCCTGACCTCGTGATCCGCCCGTCTCGGCCTCCCAAAGTGCTGGGATTACAGGCTTGAGCCACCGCGCCCGGCCAACTCTATACTACTTCTAACTTAAGCACTAAGTACCTGTGAACTAATATTGTGATTATTACTATGAGTATTGACACCTCATCTCTGGAGTTATACTATCGCTAATTTAAACATCTAAGCCTCTGCTTCTTGTATTTTCTTCACTGGGTAGCTGAACTACAATTAGCTCTGTACCAGATTCAGATTCATTATTTTTTCCTATACCATTAAATAAGTATTACTTAAACATTATCTATGTGCCATGCACAATTATGTACTAGCTCTTCCTCATTTGTCAGAATATTTTATTCACGCGTTTTGTTCTTTTTACAAAAAATCATTCTTAACACTTTTTGTATTCATCCTGCAACTGTAAGCATTCTGAAGCTAGTTCAGAAAAGCTCCCTCTGTGCCCACCACTGAGCAAAGTTAATCAGCTGATTTGATCTCTTATCTAGCTTCAAACATAATGCAAGCATCCAATAAACAAAAGAAAGGGGTATGGAACAATAATGTGCATTAACAGGGAGTTCCAAAGATTATTTCAAGAAAACACACACAGGCCTAGAGAAGAAGAAAGGAAGTTATTACAAGTGTTTCTGCTTCTTATATTTTCATAACAGAAAGTTTCTATGTCTTCTGAAATCCTTGTGGATAGAAAGATGATAGAGCAAAAGCAATTGAAAAAATATGTTAATAGAAGGCATACAATTGACAAAGATAAGTTTATATTGAATTTATGGAAATCGTGATCTGAAAACCAGATTGACCCTTTTGTAATTAATAGATTTATTTTCATACTAGGAAGCACACATACCAATAGAAGGCAGAGCATCAGGCAAACAGATGCAATGCCTTAGGCAATCAAACACTTTATGTAGGGCCATGGTTGAGTAAATTTTAAGAAGCAAGGATTCCTTCCACAAGCAACTAAAATAATAGACAAAAAATATAAAATAACTGTGTTCAGTCATTGGATAACAGGTGGTGCAGGATTAGGATCCCTGAAAGAAGGAAACAAACAATGTTAGTATCATTGTTATCTCAGTTGTACCTGGAGGCACTTCCCAGATGTCAGTACTGGGACAGGAAACCTGAAGAGAACACAGTAAGGTTTTTGAGCTGAGGGGACAAATCAGGGCTTAGAGATTTGCAACAGACTTCAGAACTCTGCATAAGGATCTCCTCTAGTATTGTGCTACGTCTGTACAGGTCAGGACCCAAAGGTCAGGTGAAAAAAAGATATCAGAGAAAAAACAGCTACAGGGAAGCTGTGAATGGAAAAACAAAGTTTGCACAAAATGATTTGCAAGTACCAAGCAGGCAGTTAGGAGAAACCTTGTTAAGCACCTTGGTAGTTCACAAGAGAATCCAGAAAGTTTATACCATAGGATTAAGGTTAATCTAGCCCTACACTGAAGGCTACTCAGAACCAATCTTTTTTTAAGCCATGGGACTCTCAAGCTGATTTCCAATAAATCTGAAAGGAAAAAAAAAAAGCACCAATAAAGAATCTGAATGTTAGAATATGCAATATTTAATGTACAATGAAAAATATTAGAAATGCAAAGAAGCAGGAAAATAGATCCATAAACAAGAGAATTACAACAGAAATGGACACAAAAATGGAAGGCACGATGAGATTAGTAAAGAAGCACATTAAGCAACTATTAAAATTATATTAGAAGATTTAAAGAGAAACATTAACGTACTTAGGAGATACTGAGCACATAAAAAAAACCCAAACGTAAAATCTAGAGCTCAAAGATGCAATAGTAGAATAAAACTTTTATGGATCAATGAACAGGAAGGCAGGATAATATAAACTCAACAACAGCAAAAAAAAGAAATACAGAGAAACAAAAAGAAGAACAATGAATAAACAGAGCCTATGTAAACAGTTGGACAATATTAAGTATAATATATATACATTGAATATGAGAGAAAAAAATGAAAGGAAGATTGGAGCAGAAAAATCACAAAATTCATTTGAAGAAATAATGGCCATATATTTTTCAAATCTGATGATCCATGAAACTCGATGGACTCAGGCGTTATAAGCCAAAACCACAGCATATTATTGTCAAATTTCTAAAATTCAGTAAGAAAGAAAAAATACTAAAATTAGCCATGAAGAAAAAGACACAATATATACAGAAGAACAAAGATAATCATTACCACCATATTTCTTGTCTAAGACAATACAAGTTAGAACACAGTAGAGAAGAAAAGTTAAATGCAAAAGCCATCTGCTAACCCAGGATTCAATATCTATTGAAAATATCCTTTAAAAATAATGATGGACATTCCAAATTCACCCTGGAGAGGTAGACAGTTGAAAGGAATCTCCACCCCATACTTACAAGAAAAATCTTGGGTAAACATGCAAATTAATGAAAATTAGCGAATTAATTTCTCATCAGAAACCATGTAAGCAAGAACAAAATGGAGTAAGGTCTTTAATGTGCTGGGGGAAAAATGCTGTACTATATTCAGTGAAAGTAAACTTCAAAAGTAATGCAGAAACACCATCTTAGGCACAATCTGAAAAAAATCTTTGCTATCAGAGGTGCTCCACAAGAAGTGTTAAAGTAAGTTCTTTAGGTAGAAGGAATAAAATATAGGTGAGAACCTTGAACCTGCAAAAACACATGAAGAGTGTTAGGAATTAATGACAATAAAATAAAATGTTTCTTGCTTATAATTGCTCCGAAAGAACAGACTTTTTATCTCTTAGTCAAGAGACACCGAAGTACATGAGGGTAAAGAATGTAACTTCATTTTATAATGTGCTGTGCTGGAGCACGCCAGGTGAGACAGGTGATGTCTTTTCCACCTTTCTTTTAACTGGGAATCTAATAAGAATAATGAGGTGGAGGTGGTAGCAGAGGAGAACGTATGTCACCCACACTTATGTCAAGTAGGGGTCAATTTGGAGAGTATGAACAAAATACGGGGTTGCTTACCCTTCTCTTGCATTCTGCTGTCTGTGCTGTTCTCACATCATTGCGGTACTTCCGCCAACATTTGGCACATGGTGTTGGACATCGCCATTGACCAGAACTCTTTGGAGTTATCACTGTTATTTAGAACATGATCTCTGAGTCTAGATCATTTGTCATAATTTGGCAAGCACTACACCATTATGAGAATCTGTTTTTCATATGCCTCACAAGGTGCAGTATCGTGGTTCCTTCATGACTCAAATTCCTTTAAACTGAAGACATTTGTCAGTAAATACTTTCAGCATAGAGGCCTTAAATATCTCAGCAAATATTCTTTGTGGAATTTATGTGATTAAGCTCTACCAGCAGTATTTACTGCACAGAATGTCTCTGAGAATGCCATGATGCTGGCCCCATTCTCTAGAGGGGAAAAATGAGCAGCCAGGGGTTTGCATGTTTTCAAGTCCATTAACAAGTGCCAGTTATCTCAGCTGTTGTCACCTCATTGAATGCCCTCATTGCAGATGATAGAGAAAAGAATTGCACAATTACTTATGACAATTGCCTTGGGAAAGCTATTTTGACATACACAGTTACCCAGACCTTATGATTGTGATTCAAGAGAGAGCTTAAAACTGATAAGCTTTTAACTAACTCCCTTATTCCCCCTTCCTTCAAAATTTATTGAGCATTTACTATGCACTCTTAAGTCTAGGGATATAAAGATAAATGAACCACAGTTTTTAGCTCTGGTTGAAGAAGGAAATGACAGAGGGCTGGCTTTGTTTTCACATCCTGTTTTTGTTGGTTTATTCCCTACAGTCAGTGGGAAGCTCTTGGGTTTTAATAATTGGCTTTCTATTTTTGTTTGTATAGAGGTGACAATTTCCCCAGAACAATTTATAAATCATTACTCATTGCAACTATATGGAGGATTCATGCAGTGGGAGCTGCATGAAGTAGCAGGAAAATATTATCAAGAATATTTTATTTATTTATTTTTATTATTGTATTATTTAAAATAACTTTAGTTCCTAGGGTACATGTTGCAAAGCCGTGCAGGTTGTTACATATGTATACTTGGTTGCCATGTTGGTGTGCTGGCCACCCACCAACTCGTCCAGCACCACGATCAATCGTATTTACATCAGTAAACACTCCCCAGTGCATCTCCTCTCCCATAATAGGCCGGTGTGTGATTGTCCCGTCCTGAGGTCCCAGTGATCTCATTGTTCGTCCCACCTATGAGAGAACATGTGGTGTTTGGTTTCTGTTCTTGCGATAGTTTGTGAGAAATGAGGTTTCCAGCTGCATCCATCTACATAAAGGACACAAACTCATCCTTTTTTAATGATCGAATAGTATTCATGGTGTATATGAGCCACGTTTTCTTAATCCCGTCCTGTCACAGATGGACATTTGGGTTGATTCCAAGTCTTTGCATATTGTTGAAATAGTGCTGCAATGACATACATGCTGCATGTGTCTTTATAGCAGCATGAATTCTATGAATCCCTTTGGGTAATACCCGAGTACATGGCACCTGTCTGGTCAATGTACTTCTGTTTCTAGATGCCTTGAGGAATCGCCATACTAGTTTTCGCATAATGGTTAACTAGTTTACAATCCCACCAACAGTGTAAAAGTATTCGTAATAAAATTCAGGTCAAATTTTTTGGCTCCAGATAAGTGAAAACATTGCAACATCTCCATAAAGGAAGTAGTGGTTAATATTCAATACAAAGGATGTTAAATTATCTAATTCAAATTACTTTATAGTCTTCTTCTCTTTACTTTAAATCAATATTAGGAAGTTTATTTTCTTTATTCCTCTAGTGAAACTAAAAAAATCAATAGTACTATAGAATTACTCGTGTTAATGATAATAAGCTCTCAAAAACAGTGGATCTTGTGCAGCGAAATGCCTGAGCTTAAATACCTTACTAAATACCTTAAATACCTTACTAGAAATACCTTACTAAAGCATGGATTTTGTCTTGACTTTGGAGGAAGAGATCCAAGGATGGGTCAGAATTGTTAGGTGAGGTTGGAAGTGTAATAGAGGCTAGCATGTGATAGTGTCATGAGTGAGCACATCCTGCTCCTGGAGAAGTTTCTTGTGGTTTACTGGCATAATGCACAGAGACGGAGTGGAGACAAAGCTGGAAGTGGGGCAAGCATGTGCTATAGTAACAGGTTACAATAACAACTTTGGACTTCAGCCTGTGGGCGTTGGAAAGCCATTGAATGGTTTTACAAATGGAAGTGACATAATTGGGTTCATTTAAAAATGTTCTCTCTGACTGTAGGATGAAAAATGGACCAGAAGAGACCAAGACAGGAAATGGGAAGATTGGTTTGAAGTAATGCATGGAGAAATGACTGACTCAGATATTTTAAAAGGGCCATCATCAGGGGCCTGCGCAGACCAGGAGCAGACCATCTCAAGTTCTTTGTGGCATACACTGTTTAGAGATTTTCCTTCTATAAATGAAAGATGACTCTACAGAAAAAACAAAGAGTTCTCAGTTTATAGTGTAGTTTTAGAGATTTTCAGTTATATCTCAGCCGAGAAGTCTACATTTAGAGAACCCTATAAGACGTAATTACAGGTAGGTATCAGGACTCCAGGTATCTTAATTGAAGGCAAAATAAATTTTAGTCTCAGCTTGCAATGCCACAGTTAAGCAACACCTTAAGTTGAGCTAAGCCTGCTCATATTTTATAATATATGACTAAGAAGCTCATTTTAGGCTTTTCAGAACATAGTAACAAAGAGAATAAATTCCATTTTTTACACCAGTTTTCAACATTTCTTTCAGGATCAATTATGAGCCAAGAACTGTGCACTAGAAACCCTTTATATATCTTTCACAAAATGTGCAATAGCATTCAGTTTAACACAAGCCAAGTCCTCTGTGTATTCAGAATGTGAACTGCTGAGTGCCAAAACACGATGTTCACATGGGATGATGTAAAAGACCTCCCGAGCAGAGCAAGGATCTCCTCAGCAAAATCAAACCTACCACCTTCAAGTCATGTATTTTAAAACACATTACTTTCCAACTTCAATTTTTATTTTGCAAAAGACTAAGATATAACTTTGACATTAATGACTTTTTTAATCCTGTTGATTTCTATCAAAAGGTAGATATACCCTTGAGTTTTACTCTTTGAGGGTAGCAACATCTGTGTAGAGTCTTGGGGGAGAAGATATTGCAAGGAGCTACAAGGAACAGAATAAAAGAGGAGGAAATCATCCAAACGTGACCTCTGAAAGCCCTTTTGGTATATGGTAAAATTTACTTTATTTGGACCACTTGACATAACTATATGTAGCTAGATATTATTATGTCACTATAACACAACTATTACAATTAAAGAACCTATTAACCCGGGCGCAGTGGCTCACGCCTGTAATCCCAGCACTTTGGGAGGCTGAGGTGGGCAAATCACCTGAGGTCAAGAGTTTGAGACCAGCCTGGCCAATATGGTGAAACCCCATCTCTACTAAAAATAGAAAAATTAGCCGGGTGTGGTAGTGCATGTCATCAATTCCAGCTACTCGGGAGGCTGAGGCAGGAGAATTGCTTGAACCCGGGAGGCGGAGGTTGTAGTGAGCCGGGATCGTGTCACTGCACTCCAGCCTGGGCAACAGAGTGAGACTCCATCTCAAGAAAAAAAAAGAACCTATTTTATTGATAATTACTAACTACAGCCCATGTTTTTTTCAAATTCCCTTATTTTTTACTTAACTCCCTCTTCTAATCTAGGAGTCCATTCAAGATATTACCTTCGCTTTCGTTGTTCTGTCTCCTCAGGTTCCTTTTGGATGTGATGGTTTCTCTGACTTTTTACCTTTTTGAGATAATTTTGGCAGTTTTGAGCTGTTATGGCCAGGTACTGTGTAGAATGCCCCTTCACTGGGATCATCTGATTATTTTCTTATGATTACACTGGGGGTATGGGTTTGAGGGAGTGGGACCGTGGAAATAGTGTCATCCTTATCACATCATATCAAGGTACATGCTACCAATATGACTTGCCACTGTTGATGGTGACCTTCAGCACCTGAATGAGGAAATTGTGAGGTTTCTCCACTTTAAAGTGACTCTTTTTCCATCCTTTCCAAACTGTATCTTTTGAAACAAGCCACTATGTGCAGCCCGCACTTGAAGGGTTGAGGACTGTGCTCATAATTCATCAGTGGCTCTGTAAGAATACAGAGGAAAGAACCAGGAAGGTTTCTGCTTAATGTATCTTGCCTCATCTTTTTTTTTATTACTATGTACAAAGACTTTATCACACACAGAAACTTAGTACTGTATTAATAAATTCAGTGTTTGGCTTCAAATAAAATAAATAATTAAAGTATTTGGAACTTTGTCTATATAGGGCATTTGTCTATTCTCCTGAATTCATTTGCTTATATTAGCAAGAGCTCATAGATATGCACTTTATACTTTAGATTATAACCCATACTACTTACCTGGGTCCATTCTTGCTCATATTTTTCCAGCCTTGGGGATAGACGGTGCTTTCAGTTAGCTTCTGTCCCTTTGACATACTCCCATCATTGTGGGAATTTTATGTGAACACTTCCTTACCTTTGGGGACTAAAGAGGCCCTAGACTCCTCTTGTCTATTTCCTGCCCCAGTCTTAGAATCAGTGATTTCTCTAAGGAACTCTAGTTCCCTTCACTGGGGTATAGTATTAGAAACCAAGATCTGGGCACCAGGTGTGTTCACTGCTACTAGGGTAGCCTAAGCTCTCTCAGCTGACAGCAGGGAAATATATTTGTATACTAGCCCATAAATAAACACATGTCTATACTCATTTCTAGATGTACATACCTGAATCTACATTAAACTAAATATGAGTTTATACTGACATCGCCAAGCCTAATCCATTGCCACATAAGTCATCCCAGGCTTCTCCCCTTGCTTATTTGTAAACTCTGTCTCTAACAGTGAGAAATCTGCCTCACATCATCAACCATTAGCTTACTAGGTTGTTCATTCTAGTGTGCATGTGTATAGCACTATCAGCACTGTTAACCAATGCCCTGTGAATACTCCACTCATTTCCAGAATTGCTAAGGTCACGACCCTTCATCCATCCCTTTCTGTTAAGTCAGTGTATACATTTGTAGTACAATTAGATTATTTTGTCACATTCGAAGTTCTGTCCCGGATTCTGTCGACCTCTTATTTTTATAACACATTTCCTTTTTTTCTTGTTCTTTTTTTTTTTTTTTTTTTTTTTGAGACAAAATTTTGCTCTATCACCCAGGCTGGAGAGCAGTGGCACAATTCCAGCTCACTACAGCCTTCACCTCCTGGGCTCAAGCGATCCTCCCATCTCAGCCTCCTAAGTAGCTAGGGCATGCCACCATACCTAACTAATTTTTTTTTTCTATGTTTTGTGGAGACAAGGTTTGCCTGTGCTTCCTAGACTGGTCTCAAACTTTTGGGCTCAATACATTATTTTTAAAATTAATTTTTAATACATTAAGATTATTCCCTGTGCTATAAAGTTCTATGGGTTTTGACAAATGCATACTGTCATGTGTCTGCCATGATGGTATAATACGGCATAGTTTCAGAGCCCTAAAACATCCTTTCCTTCACCTATTCAACCCTCCCCTGAACCAAACTCCTGTTAACCACGTATCTCTTTACTATATCTATAGTTTGACTTTTCTAGAATATCACATAGCCAGAATCATACAGTATCTGGCCCTTTGAAATTCATCTCTATCTATTAGTAATATGTACTGAAGTTTCATACATGCCTTTTGTAGCTTCATTACTCATTTCTTTTTCTCACTGAATAATATTCCATTGTCTATGTTCCACAGTTTGTATATCCAGTCACCTATTAAAGGACATCTTAGTTGCTCTCAGTTTTTACAATTATAAATAAAGCTACTTTAAACATTCCTGTGAATGTTTTAGTGTGGACATGTTTTTAATTCATTTGCGTAAATACCTAGGAACATGATTTCTGGAGTATAAGTCTATTAGAAACTGCCAGATTGTTTTCTAAAGTGGCTGTAGCAATCTGAATTTCACCAGTAATGAATGAGAGTTTCTGTGACTCCACATCAGCATTTGGTATTGTCAGTGATTGGGACTTTAACCATTCTAAAAGCTGTGTGGCAGTATCTCATCATTGTTTAATTTGCAATTCCCTACTGATACACGATGTAAGCATTCTTTTATATACTAATTTGCCATCTATCTACTTAGTTTGGTGAGTTGTCTGCTCACATCTTTTGTCCATTTATTTAAAAATTGGGTTGTTTGTTTCCTTATTGTTGAAGTTTAATAGTTCTCCACATATTTTTGACATGTCATGTATCAGATATGTATTCAGAAAACATTTTCCCTGCATATAATTGGTATTTTATTCTTTCAACAGTGTCTTCCACAGAACAGAAGTTTTCAATTTTGTAAAATACAACTTACCAAATTTTCTTTTTTGGATCAAGCTTTTGGTGGTGGTGTTTAAAATATATCATGAAACTCAAGATTACCTAGATTTTCTGCAGTTTTTTCTTCTAGAAGTTTTATAGTCTTGCATTTTACATTTAGATATGTTAATATAGAATGTCTATGACAAATTTTGAGTTAATTTTTGTGCAAGATATAAAGTCTGTCTCCAAGTTCTTATTTTTTCACATTTGTGTCAGCACCATTTGTGGAAAAGAGTACCTGTTCTCAATTGAATTGCCTTTGCTTCATTGTCAATGTGTGTATGGGTCCATTTCAGACCTCCCAGTTCTTTTCTGTTGGTCTGCCTATTCTTTCTCTATTATCATAATACCATTTTAATTACTGTAGCTTTAAAATAATTCTTGAAAATGGGTAGTATGAGTCCTTCAACTTTGCTCTTCTTTAATATCGCTTGGCTTTCCAGGTCTTTTGACTTTCCATATAAATTTTATAGTCAGTGTGTAGATATCTACAAAATAGCTTGTAAGGATTTTGTTTTGGGTTTTATTGGCTCTCTAGATCAAATTTGGAAAGACATGTTAACAATATTGAATCTTTTAATCCATGAACACAGAACATCTTCTATTTATTTGGATCCTCTTTTATTTCTTCTATCAGAGTTTTGTAATTTTCCATATAAGATCCTATACATAATTTGTTAAATTTATGTGTTTCTTTCTTTGGTGTTATTGTAAAACAGCCTTTTTTAAAATTTCAAATTCCAACTGTGTGTTGCTGATATGTAGGAAAGCAACTGACTTTTACATATTAACTTTATATCCTGTGAAATTTCTATTGCTTATTAGTTACAGGAAGTTTTCTATCTGTTGTTTGGGTTTTTCCATGTAGACAATCATGCCATCTGCAAACAAAAGCAGTTTTATTTCTTCCTTCCAAATATGTATACTTTCTATTTCCTTAGGAAACATCCAGTCTCATATCGTTAAGTACGACATTAGCTGCATATTTTTGGAGGTATTCTTGGGATCAAGTTTAGGAAGTTGTTTCTAAATTTCTATCTTACTTAGAGTTTTATTGTGAATGGATGTTAGATTTTGTCAAATGATTTTCTGCATGAACTGAAAAAAATTATGTGATTTTTCCTCTTGTGCCTATTGATAGAGTGGATCACATTGACTAAATTGCTAATGCTGAACCAGCCTTCAATAACAGGAATAAACTTTTCTTGGTTGCAGTTTATAATTCTTTTTATAAATTGTTAGATTCAGTTGGCTAATATTTTGTTGAGGAATTTTGGATTGATGTTCACGAGAGGTATTCGTCGTAAGTTTTCCTTTATTGTAATGCTTTTATATAGTTTTGGCATTTGTGTAATATTAGTTTCATAGAAAAAGTTAGGAAATATTTCTTCTGCTTATATTTTCTGGAATAGATTATGAAGAGAATTGGTGGAGAATTAATAACATTTCTTTCTTCAGTGATTGGTGGAATTCACCACTGAAACTATTTTGTCTTGATCATTACTTTTTTGGAAGGTTATTAATTTCTGATTTAAATTCTTTTTTTCTCTTAAACTTTTAACATCTTTCATAGCAACTACAAGAGTATCTTTCACCAGTTGATATTCAATTACATTTTCATAAATCAATCTATCTAGCAGACTATAATCAACCATTTTCTTTCAAAACTTTTTTTAAATTGCTTTCACATGAGTTTTCAAAATGATTTTTTAAAAATAATTGGCCTTTCAATTAAAAAATAAAAATTGTATATAGTTATGTTGTCAAAGATGATATTTTGAAATATGTATACATTGTGAAATGGTTACATCCAACAAATTAACATATGAACTATTTAAAATCTACTCTTGGACTTGGACAGACAGAGCAGCATGTGGAGATTCACATTATGAACTTTTGCTCCAAGAACTGCCACAGGAAAATACTAGGAAAGCAGAGAGAATCCACAGACCCTTTGAAGGAAATGGATTGCTGCTGCAGGCCCTTGGAGACAGCCGAAACACTGTGAGTGCCCGAAGTGTGAAAGTGTGAAAGGGGGATTGATTGTCTGCCCCTGAACATGTACCCTCACTGAGGAACCTGAAGGTCCAGATCATGGGAAAAGGATTGGACCTCACCTGTAGCTGAGACAAATTTAGAGAGCTGAGTGAAATAAAAGCGTTCAAGAAGCAGTGGAAAGAACCCCATGGGCATTCTAAGTCCCCAGGGAAGCCATTTCTGGGTTTGTTTCATAAGGATCCTTGGGGAAGGCTGCCAGAGGAACTGGGAGGAAACCACAGGGAGAAAGAAGCTTCCAGCTGAACTTTGTAACGATTTCGAACAAATGCAAGGTTTGCTGGACAGAACCTGGTGGAGGGGGCAAATTGGGAGTAGTAGACCCAGCAAAGAAGCCATGGCAGGCAGGGAGGCATGAAACATGGAAGCCCTGCTTGCTTTCTCAGCCAGGAGGCTGGTAGTCTGGGGCAAGTTCTCAGCCCTGCTCACTTGCTGCCTGGAAATAAACTCAGGGCTGTTGTGTGGGCACAGTGGGAGTGAGACTGGCCTTTGGGCTGCATGGGAGCTAGGTAGCACTGTAACTGCCGGCTTTCCCACACTTCCCTGGCAACCTGTGTGAGGCAGCAGAGGCAGCCATAATCACCCTGCGAATATAATTCCACTGGCCTGAGAGCCATACCCCCATCCCCAAAGCAGCCACAACAAGCCCCACCAAGGACAATCTGAGTTCAGACATGCCTAACTCTGCCCCCACCTGATGGTCCTTCTCTGCTTGCCCTTGTAGCCGAAGACAAAGGACATAATCTCTTGGGAGTTCTATGACCCCACCCCCCAACTCCCACCACCTGATCCTCCCTGTATTGTTGCAACTGATGTGCTCTTGAAAGTGCCACCTCCTGACTGGGGGTCAACCAGCACAAAAGTAATGCAGTAACAAAACTACAGCCATGTGGACTCATAGAGTCCATTTCACTCTCCTACCACCTCCACTGGAGCAGCTGCTGGTATCCACAGCTGAAACGCCTAAAAATGGATCACATTACAGGACTCCACGAAGACACTCCCTAGTAGCAACCCAGAGCCTAGTAGCTCTGCTGGGTGGCTACATCCAGAAAAGAAATAACAATCACTGTAGTGTGGCTCTCAGGAAGCCACATCTCTAGGGGAAGCGGGGAAGCCCCACATGAAGGGAGCATGCCGGGGGACAAAAGAATCTGAACAGCAGTCCTTAAGTTCCAGATCTTCCCTCTGACATAGTCTACCCAAATGAAAAGGAACCAGAAAAACAATCTTGTAAATATGACAAAACAAGGTTCTTTAATCCACCCCCTACCCCATCAAAATATCCCACTAGGTCACCAGCAATGGATCCAAACTAAGAAAAAAACAAGCAAACAAACAAAACTCAGAATTGCCAGAAAAAGAATTCAGAAGGTGGATTATTAAGCTAATCAAGAAGGGACCAGAGAAAGGTGAAGTCCAACTTAATGAAATCAAATTCTTCATGCAAGATGTGAAGTGAAAAATCTTCAGTGAAATAAGTAGCATACATCAAAAACAATCATGATTTTTGGAAATGAAGGACACAATTAGAGAAATGTAAAATGTAATGGAAAGTCTCAGCAATAGAATTGACCAAGTAGAAGAAAGAACTTCAGAGCTTGAAGACGAGGCTTTTGAATTAACCCAATCTGACAAAGATAAAAAAAGAAAAAGAAAAAAAGAGTATATTAAAAAAAAATGAACAAAGTCTCCAAGAAGTTTTGGATTATGTTAAACAACCAAACCTAAGAATAATTCATGTTCCCAAGGTATAATATAAATCCAAAAGTTTGGAAAACATATTTGAGGGAACAATCAAGGAAAACTTCCCAGACCGTGCTAGAGATGTAGACATCCAAATACAAGCAGCTCAAAGAACACCAGGAAAATTTATTGCAAAAACATAATTTCCTAGGCACAGAGGCATCAGGTTATCTAAAGTCAAGACGAAGGAAAGAATTTTAAGAACTGTGAGGCAAAAGCATCAGGTAACATATAACAAAAAACCTATTAGATTAACAGCAGATTTCTCAGCAGAAACCCTACAAACTAGAAGGGATTGGGGCCCTATCTTTAGGCTCTTTAAACAAAATAATTATCATCCAATAATTATTTTATATCCAACAAAACTAAGCTTCATAAATGAAGGAAAGATACAGTATTTTTCAGACAAACAAATGCTGAAAGAATTCACCACTACCAAGCCAGCATTACAAGATCTGCTAAAGGGAGCTCTAAGTCTTGAAATAATTCCTTGAAATACACCAGAATAGAACCTCGTTAAAACATAAATCTCACAAGACCTACAAAAACACAATGAAAAAAAAAAAAAAAAAAAAAAAAAAAAAAAAAAAAAAAACCTAAGGCATTCAGGCAGCAACTAGCATAATGAATAGAATAGTATCTCACTTCTCAATACTGATGTTTAATGTAAATGGCCTAAAGGCTCCACTTAAATGACACAGAATAGTAGAAAGGATGAGAATTCACCAAGCAAGTATCTGCTGTCTCTAAGAGACTCACCTAACACATAAGGATACATAATCTCAAGGTAAAGGGGTGGGAAAAGATATTTCATGCAAATGGACACCAAAAGTGAGCAGGAGTGGCTATTCTTATATCACACAAAACAAACTTTAAAGCAACAGCAAATAGAAAAGACCAAAGAGGGACATTATAAACTTATAAACTTATAAAAGGACTTGTCCAACAGGAAAATAATCACAATCCTAAATATATATGCACCTAACACTGGAGCTCCCAAATTTATAAAAGAATTACTATTAGACCTAAGAAATGAGGTAAATAGCAACACAATAATAGTGGAGAACTTTAATACTCCCCTGACTGCACTAGACAAGTCATCAAGAGAGAACATTGCAAAGAAACAATGTATTTAAATTATACCTTAGAACACATGGACTTAACAGATATTTACAGAACATTCTACCTAACAACTGCAGAATATACATTCTATTAATTAGCACATGGAACATTCTCCAAAGTAGAGCATATGATATGCCACAAAACAAGTCTCAATAAATTTAAGAAAATCAAAATGATATCAAGTACTCTCTCAAACCACAGTGGAATAAAATTGGAAATCAACTCCAAAAGGAGCCCTCAAAACCATGCAAATACATGGAAATTAAATAATCTGCTCTTGAATGATTGTTGGGTGAAATGTCTGAAAGAGCACAAAGGGAAAAAAAGCAATCTAAGGTCACACCTCGAGGAACTACAGAAACAAGAACAAATCAAACCCCAAACCAGTGAAGAAAAGAAATAACAAAGATCAGAGCAGAGCTAAATGCAACTGAAGCAAAAAAATACAAGCGATAAATGAAACAAAGAACGAATTCCTTCGAAAGATAAATAAAATTGATAGACCATTAGCAAGATTAACCAAGAAAATAAAAGAGAAGATTCAAATAAGCTCAATTAAAAATGAAGCAGAAGATATTACAGAACAAGATATTACAAAATAACAGAAGATATTACAGCCAATACCACAGAAATATAAAAGATTATTCAAAGCTATGAACACCTTTACGCTCATAAACTAGAAAATCTAGAGGAGTTGGATAAATTCCTGGAAATACACAACAATCCTAGATTAAACCAGGAAAAAATAGAAACTCTGAACAGACCAATAACCAATAACAAACAGTGAGATACTTGCACACACGTTTATAGCAGCACAATTCACAATTGCAAAAATATAGAACCAGTCCATATGCTCATTAATCAATGAGTGGATAAAGACATTGTGGTATGTATATACCATGGAATACTACTCAGCCATGAAAAGGAATGAAATAATGGCATTTGCAGCAACCTGGATGGAGTTGGAGACCATTATTCTAAGTGAAGTAACAACTCAGGAATGGAAAAACAAATATTGTATGTTCTCACTTGTAAGTGGGAGCTAAACTATGAGGTTGCAAAGGCATAGAATGACACAATGGACTTTGGGGACACAGGGAAAGGGTGGGATGGGGGTTGGGGACTACACGTTGTGTGCAGTATATAAATTAATTAATTTATATAATCATTAGATTGGTCATTTTGTGGTCTCTTTTCATCTGGAAACCCAAGTTGTTCAGTTATGGAAATTATACATTATTATTGTTTGATAATTTTCATCCTACTAATTTTAAATTTCTCTTTAAAATTAAACAAAATTTATTTTTTTAACTTCTATTTCAGGTTCAGGGTTATATGTGCAGGTTTGTAATATAGGTAAACTCCTGTCTCAGGAGTTTGCTGTACAGATTATTTCATCACCCACCTACTAAATCTCGTAACCAATAGTTTCATTTTCTTTTTTTTCCTGACCTTCTCACTCCTCTGACCCTCCACCCTCAGGTAGGTCCAGTGTCTGTTGTTCCCCTCTTTGTGTCCATGTGTTCTCATCATTTAGCCATTAAAAGTAATGGCAAAGACCACAATTACTTTTGCACCAAAATAATAATTCTGCTTTTAGCTCTTTAAGGAATCACCATAATGCTTTATGCAATGGTTGAATTAACTTACACTCCCACCAATAGTATACAAGCATTTACTGCTCTCTGCAACCTTGCCAACCTCTGTAATTTCTTGACTTTTTACTAATAGCCATCCTGACTGGTGCGAGATGGCATCTCACTGTGGTTTTGATTTGCATTTCTCTAATAATCAGTGATATTGAGCTTTGTTTTCATATGCTTGTTGGCCACATGTATGTCTTCTTTTGAAAAGTGTCCGCTCATATCCTTTACCTATTTTTTAATGGGCAAAGGACACGAACAGATACTTTCACTTTTTTCATTTGTTTTCTTTCTTGAAAATTTATGTAAGTCCTTTGTAGATGCTGTATATTAGACCTTTGTCAGATACATAGTTTGCAAACATTTTCTCCCATTCGTCTGTTTACTCTGTTGATAGTTTCTTTTGTTTTGCAGAAGCTCTTGAGTTTAATTAGATATCATTTGTCGATTTTTGCTTTTGTTACAATTGCTTTTGGCATCATCATAAAATCTTTGCCAGGTTCTATGTCCGGAATGGTATTGCCTAGGCTGTCTTCCAGGGTTTTTATAGTTTTGGGTTTTACATTTAAGTATTTAATCCATATTAAGTTGATTTTTGTATATGGTGTGAAGAAGGGGTCCAATTTCAGTCTTCTGCATGTGGTTAGCCAGTTATTTCAGAACCATTTATTGAATAGGTCCTTGAGTCCCTTCCCATTGCTTGGTTTTGTCACCTTTGTTGAAGATCAGATGGTTGTAGGTGTGTGGTCTTATTTTTAGGCTTCCTATTCTGTTCCGTTGGTCTATGTGTTTGTTTTTGTACCAGTACCATGATGTTATGGTTATTGTAGCCCCATAGTATAGTCTGAAGTTGGGTAGTGTGATGCCTCCAGCTTTGTTCTTTTTGCCTCAGATTGTCTTGGCTAATCAGGTTCTTTGTTGTTGTTGTTGTTTTTGGTTTCATGTGAATTTTGATTTTTTTTCTACTTCTGTGTAAAAATGTCATTGTTAGTTTGATAGGAATAGCATTGAATCTATAAATAGCTTTGAGCACTATGGCCATTTTAACAATATTGAGTCTTCCTATCCGTGGGCACAGGATGGTTTTCCATTTGTTTATGTCATCTCATTTCTTTGAGCAGTGTTTTATAATTCTCATGGTAGGGATCTTTCACCTCGCTGCTTAGCTGTATTCCTAGATCTTTTATTCTTTTTGCAGCAGTTGTGAATGAGATTGCATTCCTGATTTGGTACTTGGCTTGGCTGTTGCTGGTGTACAGGAATGCCAGTACTTTTTTTTTCGAGGCGGAGCCTCACTCTTGGAGGTGCAATGGCACAATCTTGGCTCACTGCAACTTCCACCTCCCAAGTTCAAGTGATTCTCCTGCCTCAGCCTCCTGAGTAGCTGGGATTACAGGCATTCACCACCACACCCGGACATTTTTTTTTTTTTTTGTAGAGATGGAGTGTCATCATGTTGGCGAGGCTGGTCTCGAACTCCTGACCTCAGGTGATCTGCCTGCCTCAACCCCCACCCCGCCAAAGTGCTGAGATTACAGGCATGAGCCACCATGCCCAGCTGCTAGTGATTTTAATATGTTTATTTTGTATACCGAGACTTTGCTGAAGTTGTTTATCAGCTTAAGGAACTTTTGGGCTAAGACCATGTGGTTCTCATGATATAGAATCATGTCATCTGCAAACAGGGATAGTTTGACTTCCTCTTTTCCTATGTGGATGTCCTTTATTTCTCTTGCCTGAGTGTTCTGGACAGAACTTCCAATAGTATGTTGAATAGGAGTGGTGAGAGAGGGCATTCTTGTCTTATACCAGTTTTTAAGGGGAATGCTTCCATCTTTTGCCCACTTACTATGATGTTGGCTGTTTGTCATAGATCACTCTCATTATTTTGAGGTATGTCCCTTAATGGATATATCCTTACTCTGATTATCTATTTCTCCTTATGTGATTTTTTGAGATTTGTGTATTTCAAGGAGTTTTTCATTACATCTAAGCTATCATATTTGTGGACACAAAGTTGTGTTCCTTTACTATCCTTTCAATATCCTTGGGATCAGTAATGATGAATTATCTTTCATTTCTAATACTAATAATAAAATGAAATGTGTCTTCTCTCTTCTTATTAACCTGGGTAGAAATTTTTCAATTTTATCAATTTTTTTTAATTTTTTTAGGTTTTTTGTATATAATTTTTTTATTATTATACTTTAAGTTCTAGGGTACATGTGCACAATGTGCAGGTTTGTTACATATGTATACATGTGCCATGTTGGTGTGCTGCACCCATTAACTCGTCATTTACATTAGGTATATCTCCTAATGCTATCCGTCCCCACTACCCCCTCCACACAGTAGGCCCCGGTGTGTGATGTTCCCCTTCCTGTGTCCAAGTAATCTCATTGTTCAATTCCCACCTATGAGTGAGAACATGCGGTGTTTGGTTTTCTGTTCTTGTCTCTACAAAGGACACAAACTCATCCTTTTTTATGGCTGCATAATATTCCGTGGTGAATATGTGCCACATTTTCTTAATCCAGTCTGCAACTGATGAACATTTGGGTTGATTCCAAGTCTTTGCTATTGTGAATAGTGTCACAATAAACATACCTGTGCATGTGTCTTTATAGCAGCATGACTTA
>NW_016804488.1:2081130-2092547 GCF_001698545.2 Rhinopithecus bieti
ATTCATACAGCCAACAGACACATGAAAAAATGCTCATCATCACTCGCCATCAGAGAAATGCAAATCAAAACCACAATGAGATACCATCTCACACCAGTTAGAATGGCAATCATTAAAAAATCAGGAAACAACAGGTGCTGGAGAGGATGTGGAGAAATAGGAACACTTTTACACTGTTGGTGGGACTGTAAACTAGTTCAACCATTGTGGAAAACAGTGTGGCGATTCCTCAAGGATCTAGAACTAGAAATCTTTTTAAAGAACCAGGTTTAGGTTCATTGAATTTCTCTACAATTTTCCTATTTACAATTTCATTGATTTCTGTTATAATTTATATTATTTCTTCTCTTTTCCTTGTTTTAATTTAAATTGCTCTTCTTTCTGTAGTTTCCTATGGTGAAAGCTTGGATTATGCATGTTAAATTGTCCTTCTCTTCCCATATATGCACTTAGTGCTATGACTTTCCTTCTAAGCATTACTTTCATTGTATTCTATAAATTCCGATACGTTGTACTTTCATTTTCATTTAGTTCAAAGTACTTTTAAAATTCTCTGGACACTTCTTCTTTGATAGATAAGAAATGTAAGATCTTGTGGAAAAAAACATAGAGATTTAGAGGGATGGCCACAGGGTAGAGATAGTATAAAGCAGAAGATAGACAAAAGATGGGTGAGTGTCAATAGCAAGAGAAAGCTGAGAATGCTGAAGGATGAGTTTGGGGCTGGGAATGCCAGTGACCCACTAATACAAGGATACTGATTACTCCTCAGATTTTGGGGATAACTTGGAAAACAGGAGGCATCAGGTGCTCTAATGGGTAATACCAGGGTTACCAGATGTGGAGGAAAACAGAAGGACTAATTGAAAGTTTATTTAAGGAGCAATTGAATACTGATATATACCCCCACCCTCATAAGCAGTAACATATTTACACATCCCTGCCCTGGAGAATAAAAAAATATATATTGGTATAAACTTGACTTACTAAAGAGGTTAACCCAGAGAAGTTTAGGATGCAGACACCAGACTGTGCTAAGAGCAAAAATGAGCCACCTTTGTGCAACAAGAGGACTGAATGAAAACGTGCATATTCAATTATTGTCTGCATGCCACAGTGCCTTAGGTGCCTAGTAAACATAGGAATAAATGAGTGAGTGAAGGAATGGATGATTTAACCAGTTGGTTTCTAACTATTTACAGCTTTATGGGTTTTAGATTTTACAATTGACCAAATATTTTCTGGAAAGAAAATTAACCTAAAAGATTAACTCTTAATTGGAGGAAAACAAGTACAGGGGCAATATAATGAAAGTGAAATAAAAGAGCATGCCCCATGTTCTCCTCACTGGTAATAGGACATTGTATCCCATTGACACTGTAACTTACTGGCATGTTTCACTGCAGAGCATGTACATTCGAGACAAATGGATAAGCCGACTCACTTAGCACTGTTAGCCAGTGAGACAAGCAGCAGAAGTCAATGATGATTTTAATAAAAGAGTAACAATTTTGTTCAGACTTTTCCCAAGTCCAGAAATCATAATTCAAATTGTATTTACTAATTCAAGAACTATGCTAGTTCTTATGGCAGGATCCACACTCATATTTAATGCAATGATTACTGAAATTCTCCTCACATGTCTATACGTCTCTCAAATTAATAAAGGCCATAAGTACTTCTTTAGTCATTTACATTGATCTGCACTGAACGTCTTTTTAGTGGTCTAAATGTAAATCACCGCAGGTAAAATAGTATAAACTAAAAGCAGTATAAGAAAGACCAATATTGCTTATTAATATGAATGCAAAAATCTATACAAAATACTAACAAACTAGATAGAATAATGTATTAAAAAAAGATGCACCATGATCAAGTAAACTTATTCCAGATACGTAGCATGGATTTGACATTTTAAAACATTAATTAGCATTACACACATTAACATTAACAGATTAAGGTATCAAATGTTTTGGTCATCCCAACAAGTGCAGAAACAAATTTATAAAATATTATCTTCATTTTGAAATTAAACAGACAAAAGCAAAATAATGACTCTTAGCAAATTAGATTAAAAAATAAGACCTTCCTTTACCAGATAAAGAATATCAACATCAAAAACTGACTTTGAGATTAAGGAACCAGATGAGGATGCCTGATTACCACTACTATTTAAAAGTAGACTAAATGTTTTAGCTAGTACTATAGAGTACAAGAAAAAAATTTAAAATTAATGTGGATCAGAAAGAAGAAAAACAAAATTATCTCTCTCACAGATTATTTGATTGCATAATAGAAAATTTAAAAGATACAAGTGAAGCATTATAATGAATAGAAGTATATAACAAGGAAACTAGATATAAAATCAATGTCCACAAATTATTTGCATATTTACCTATCAGATAAGGAAGTTTAAAAGAGATACAAGTACAATACTATCAAAACTATAAAGTATCTAGGAATAAATCTAACAAATATGTGAAAGATATTCATATAAACTTTTATTAATATTATTCAATGTTGTTAAAGAAAAATATTTTAAAAGAAGTTATATAAATGAAGAAAAGCATGTTCGTAGATTGGAAGACTCAATATTTTTAGAGATTCTACCTTTCCATAAATTTATCTATAGAATCATTGAAATCTTCATCAAATCTCAAGAGGTTTAGTTACAATGGCTTATGTATGCACATATGCACATATCTAAGTATGTATGTAATTAGAGTCAGAGTCTCATTCTGTCACCCAGGCTGGAGTGCAGGACAGTGGAAAGGTCATAGCTCACTGCAGCCTCCAACTCCTGTGCCTAAGGGATATTCCACCTCAGCATACCAAGTAGCTAGGACTACAGGCAAATGCCACAATGCCCAACTAATTGTTTTCTTTTTAATGTAGAGACGGGGGTCTCACTATATTGTTGCCCACGTTGGTCTCAAACTCCTGGCCTCAAGTAGTCCTCTGCCTTGGGCCTCCCGAAGCACTGGGATAACAAACATGAGCCACCACACACAGCTTATGTATTTATTTAACAGGAAAATGGTTTCCAAAATTTCTCTTCCAAAACTTCCAAATCATTGAAAAATGGGACAAGGTGGAAAGATTAACCATACCAAACACTAAGGTTTATTTTGAAGTGATAAAAATATAACTGTGTGATTTTAGAATAAGTTCAAAAAGTTAAGTGGAAAAGATTGTAGATCTCAGAAACGGGTGAATGACAGAGGTGGTATGACACATCAGTGGGGAAATGAGGTACATGTTAATAAATTGTGATGAGATAATGGCGTATCTTCAATGGGAAAAAACGAAGTCAAACCACTTTCTCACACCATGCAACTATTTAATTCTGGATGGATTGAAAATATAAATTTTAAAGTTCATAAATAATAGTATCAGCAATTATCATCAAGACTTTATATGAATGTTTTCTTAAGAAAACTGTAAAGGTAGATATTGATATACTTGCATATAATAAAAATAAAAAAGTGTTTGCATCAAAATGTGTCATGTAGATTGTAAAAAATGGGTGCCACCTCTTTGTCTAGAATATATAAATGAACACATAAATTAATAAGGAAAATGCAACAATCCAGTTAGAAGGGAGCCAAAGATTTCAACAGCCATTGCACAAAATAGAAAGCTTAAATGGCCAAGAAACACATGAAAATATGCTCAACATCATTGGCAATCAGGAAGACATAAATTAAACCTGCAAAAAGTCATCATTACAACTCTAATAGGTTGGTAAATATTAAGACATTGCATTAATCGGTATTTTTCAGAGATACAGAACCAACAGGATATTGATAGATGGATGGATGGATCAATGGATAGCTAGATGAGAGGGAATTTATTACTGGAATTGGCTAATATGATTATCGAGGCTGAGAAGTCCTACAACAGACCAGAGTCTGCAAGCTGAAGGCCCAGGGAAGCCATTTTCATGGCTCAACCCAAGTCCGAAGTCTCAGAACTGGGGAAGGTGACGGCATAATTTTCAGTCTCAGCACAAAAGCCTGAAAACCCAGGGGGCTGCTGGTGAAAGCCTAGAGTCTAAAGGCTGGAGAACCTGGAGTTCTGATGTCCAAGGGCAAGAGACAAAGGCTCTTGAGCTGCAGGAGGGAGACAGAAAGCAAATTTGCCTTTACTTTGTCTTTTTTATCTAGGACTGGAACCAATTGGATGGTGCTTATCCTCATTGAGGACGGCTCTTCCACACTCAGTTCACTGATTCACACACCAATCTCCACTGGAAACGTTCTCAGAGACACACCCATAAATAACACATTACCAGTTACCTAGGCATCCCTTAATCAGGTCAACTTGACATATAAAATGAACTATCACAGACATCTTATATAAAATCCATGAGAATATGGAGCTATGCTAATTCCACACAAAGCAGATAAGTGTATAAATTATCTTATTATGTTTCGTGCTGCTATCACGGAATACCTGAAACTGTGTAATTTATAATGGAGATAAATTTATTGGCTCATAGTTCTAGAGTCTGGGAAGTCCAGGACATGGGCCCAGCAGCCAGTGAGGGGTTTTGTTGTTGTTGTTGTTGTATCATCTCATAGCAGAAGGGCAAAGAAAACGTGAGAGGGAAAGAGAAAGGGGACCACACTCATCCTTTTATCAGAAACCCACTTATACTATAACAAAACCACTCCCACAATAACAACATTAATCCATCAGTGAGAGCAGCTCTCACGAGCTAACCACCTCTAAAATTTGCTGCCTCTTAATATTGTTACAATAGCAATTCAAATTCAACATGAGTTTTAGAGGAGACAAACACTGAAACCACAGCAATTGGGCAACTCATTTTGGCAAAAACGAACACTCACGTGTTCTTAACTAAAGGAATTTCAAAACTAGGTACAGATTTTAAGGAAACTCTTGCACATGTGAGCTACAAGATCTGTATAAGAATATATAAAACAGCATCATTTGTAGCAGCCAAAATCTGAAAACAATTTAAATTTCCACCAACAGTAGATTAGATAAATAAATTGTGGCATACTGTAAAATGGAATGTTAAAAGCAATAAAAGATTAGTAATACAGCCAAAGGCACCAAAATAGCTGAATCTTA
This sequence comes from Rhinopithecus bieti, assembly GCF_001698545.2. Lineage (NCBI taxonomy): Eukaryota > Metazoa > Chordata > Mammalia > Primates > Cercopithecidae > Rhinopithecus > Rhinopithecus bieti. The sequence continues at coordinate 2,086,231 of NW_016804488.1, forward strand.
GAAATATAATTTTCAGCAAAAAATGCAAGTAATAGAAGAATACTTATAGTATGATTCTACTCATATGAATTTCAAAACCGGGTAAAATCAAATATCCTATTCTTTAAATATCCATGTATAGTTTATAAAATTATACTTACAAAAAGTCAGGGAGTGCTATTAAAATGTCAAAATAGCTTAAGTGAGAGGGTGGGAAAATACAATTGGGGAAGAATGTATACAGGTTTATGCTTGGTAGTTACAAAGTCTTATTATTAAATCTTAGTAGTGATTATATGCATACTAGCATTATTACTGTTCTTTTAAATGTGTATATAGAAATACATAAAATTACTGGAGTTTTTTTGCTGTTTCAGGATGTATTTCTAATTTATAGGATCCTTATCAGACAATACAGTAAGCAGTAATATTGCATGAGTGTTTTTATAAAGGCATAAACAGTCTAGTGTGCTGATGAAACCATGCACTGATTAGGATAATCAGCTAGTGAGCTGAAAAAGTAGAGGAAGGGATTGGATGTTGCTTTGCCAAAAGTAGATTCTAAACGGTGTGAGGGGCTTTAGTTGCTGTCCAAGAAAATGGAATCACTCTGTGATCAGGTAAGAGACAGCAAAAGTTTCTGAAGAAAAAATGACATATAAGAATACATGTTCATCACAAATCTTTGGGAGTATATATACACGCACACACACACTCACACGCGATGCCAGGAGAAGGGAGTGTAGAAAGTACTTAGCTCACGGGGTGTAGGGTGTTCATAAACTGTAAGTTGATTTTTCGGGGAAATGGAAATATATGCTTCTGCAGGTATTTGTGTTCATTTTTTTGAAAAACTACATTTTAAAAGCCTTAAAAATAACCAGATATTTCCAGCCAGGTGCTTGGGCATACAAGTGAGGAGATGAGAGAAAGTGAGGAAGACAATGTAGGTTGAGAGTCTCTCTTCATGGAATTAAAATATATCTCTGAGAGAATAAAATCCTTGAGGGATTTACTATAGTTGGGAATGACAGAGGGATAAGGCAGATCTCCAGCAAAAACCTACACACATGAGAGACAGCAAAGAAAAACACATTAAGGAGCCAGAGAAAGAAGTCTGTTAATGGTATAAAAGTAACTAAAACAGATAATGCCCGGAATTCCAGGAAGAAGAAATGTCTGGGGCGAAGCCCAAAGACTTAAAATAGGCTCTTTGCTGGCTCCTTTCTGTGGAAGTGTTGCCCTGTTTGGCAGAGGCCCAGCCATGGATCAACGCAGAAAGAGACCCCTTCCCAATTGTGGCAGACCAACACTAAGACTGACCCCGAAATCTCCAACTCTTTAAATTAATACTCCTTTTTAGTGTCCTCCTTCTGAGTGTGGGTGGGACCCTGTGACTCGCTTCTCAGCAGTAGAATCTGGCAAAGGCGGATGTCATTCCATGGCTACTTTGCATAAGATGGTAACATGTCTTGCTAATAGATTATCTTATCCTTTGCCAGTTTCGATGACACAAGCTGCTATGTTGCAAGCTTCCCTAGGGAGGTGACCTAATCATAAAGAAAATCATAAGGAGCAATGGGGTGGTCCCAGCCAACAGCCAAGAAGACACTTAAGTCCTTAGGCTTACAACTGACAAGGAACTATCAGCAGTCAACACTGCATAAGCTCAGAAGTGACTCACCAGTTGAGCTTTGAGATTAAATCAATTTCTTGATCGATGTATTGCTTAGAGTCTCATGAGACATAATTAATTAAAGGATCCAGCTAAGTCAGGCTTTGACAGCTGACACCCGGAAACTGTAATGAGTGTATGTCATTTTAAGCCACTAGGACTGTGATATTTTGGTACCTAACAGTAGATAACAAATACCCCAGTCAAATGAACCAGTTCACTTGGTGATAAAGGCTACAGTGAACATCTCAATACAATGACTCTCATGTCCATGTCAAAGTCATCTATGTCAAATGCAAGTGAAGACGAAAAATTTATGACAATCTTTAGCAGAGTTAGTTTATAAGGAAATAAGGACAAAATAACTTTGAAAGGAACCATGGGGAATTCCACATGCAGCATGGCAACATAAGGATCTGGGCAGACCAACTCCCTAGTGAAACTTGTGAAAAATTTTAAGAAGGCAACTAATTTGTATTTCTGGAACATGATGGAAAATCTAATAAATCCATGTAAGTCTACTAAAATTGAATAAGAATATGAAAGTCTATGGCATTTAAATTGTAATATCCTTTCTTTCTTGTCTTCCCATCTCAATGTAAAGAAACTTCACTGCGGACTGGTGTAGCCAAAAAACAGTGGCCCCCATTTCCCCCAGTGGCAAGTCAAGGGCTAAGATATCTTCCTGAGAGGAGTAGCACATCAGCATGTCTCATCCTGTCCCCCAGCTACTTGTAGCAGAGGCTATATTCTAGGCAATTTCAGCCAAGGTATCATGAATTCCTTCTTCCATCCAGTTGCCACTACTAGGTGTAGACTGCCTCAGACATGGAGTGCTGAGAATCGTGGGGTCCCAGTGTCATCTAGCTCATTCATGAGGCAGTGACTTCCAATCAGGAGAGTCATTGTGAATACAAGAACAAAAAAACAAAGAAATACAGTTAAAAGTGAGCAGAATACTTCAATAGCCACAGCACAAAATAGAAAACTTTGAAATGAATGAAAATAACAGCGTAGTTTTTAATGTCTATAGTTTAGAAAAGAAGAAAGTTCTTAAACCAACAACCTAAACTTCTACATTAAGGCACTGGAAATAGAAACAAAAACTCACTATATAGTATGCAGAAGTGAAAAAATAATAGCATGTAAATTAATAACACATGGAAGTAAAAATATAGAGAAAATAAGTAAAACCAAAGTTATTTGTCTGTAAAGATCAACAAAATTGCCAACCTTTGGTTAGGTTAACCAAGAAAAAGAGTCTTTAACTTAAGTCTTTAAGTTAATATAATCAGATATGAAATGGTGGACAATACTACCAAACTTCATTGAATAAAGAAATATTAAGAAGAATTGTGCACCACTAAATTAGATAAATTAGATGAAATATAAGTCTTCTGCTTACTTTTAACTGTATTTCTTTGTTTAATTAGATTACAGTAATTAATTAATTTTATCTAATTAGATAAATTAGATGAAATAGAAAAATACACAGGGCCGGGCACAGTGGCTCACGTCTGTAATCCCAGCACTTTAGGAGGCCAAGATGAGTGGATCACCTGAGATCAGGAGTTCGAGACCAGCCTGAACAACATGGTGAAACCCCGGCTCTATTAAAAATACAAAATTTAGCTGGGCATGGTGGTGGGTGCCTGTAATCCCAGCCTCCTGAGGCTGAGGTAGAAGAATTACTTGAATCTGGGAGGCAGAGGCTACAGTGACCCAAGACTGTGCCAGCCTGGGTAACAAGAGCAAAACTCCATTTCAAAAAAAAAAAAAAAAAAAAAAAAAAAAAAACCTAGGAGGACACAAACTACTTAACCTAATTCAAAGAGAATTAGAAAATCTCTGTAGGCCTATAACAAGTAGTATAGTGTTTAAATGAGTAATTAAAAAGCTACCCACAGATAAGCCTAGGGTCACATGGCTTTTCTGATGAATTTTAACTGACATTTAAAGAATTAATATCAATTATTCTCAAGGCTCCCAAATAATAAAAGTGTATGAAAACTGCTATCACATTCTGTAAGATCAGTATTGCCTCGATAGTAAAACCAGAAGACGTTGAAAGAAAAGAAAACTACAGGCCAATATCCCTTATGAATATAACCTTTACAAAATACTTACAAACCAAATCTATTGACATATAAAAAGGATTTCACACCATGAATAAGTGAGATTTATTATGGGAATGCAAAGTTGGTTTAATAAAAACCAATTAATGAATAACCCATATCAATATAATAAAAAAGCAAAAATAATAAGCATCTCAGTATATGCAGAAAAAGCACAGATCAATCCAACACTCTTTCATAGTAGAAAACATTAAGTAAACTAGGAATAGCTATGAACTTCCTTAACCTGATAGGGGACATATACAAAAATCCGCAGGTAGCATCATACTTAATGGTAAGTAACTCAATTCTAAGACAGGAACTGTAAGATCAAGAACAAGAAAGGAATATCCACTCTTACCATTTCTACTCAAAACTGTATTGGAGAGTATAGCAAAGGCAATCAGGAAAGAAAAATAATAAAAGGCAACTAGAGAGGAACAGAAGAAGTAAAACCATCTCTATTTGCTACTATCTCTATTTTCTTGTATATGCAAAATCCTAAGGAATCCACTAAAAAAATCATTAGAACAAATGAATATATTCAATAAGCCTGAAGGATCCAAAATCAATACACAAAAATCAGTTATTTCTATGTACTTGTGTATTAGTCTATTTTGAGATACTATAACAAAAATACCTTTAATTGGGTGACTTATAAACAACAGAAATTTATTTCTCATACTTCTGGAGGCTGAGAAGTCTAAGATCAAGGCATCAGCAGATTGACTGGCAGGTGCTTGCTTTCTTAGAGATAGCACCTTCTCCTCTTTTTGTCCTTACACGTTGAGAGAGATGCTCTTTTATAAGGGCACTAATCCTATTTGGAAAGGCAGAGTACTCATGACCTAGTTACCTCCCAAAGGCTCTACATCCTAAAACCATTAGCTTGAGTAGCAGGATTTCAATATATTAATTTTTTGAGGACACAAACATTAAAACCACATCAACTTGCAATGAATAATCTATAAAGGAAATTGAGAAAATAATTTTACTTACAAATCATCAAAATAATATAATACTGACAAATAAATTTAACAAAAGTAGGGAAAAACCTGTACTATAAAAACTACAATGTTAAAAGATCTTAATTAATGGAATCAACATCTATATTAACGGCTCAGAAGACTGAATATTCTTAAGATGTTAATACTTCCAAAAACTGACCTACGGTTTCAACATAATCTCGATCAAAGTTTCAGCTGAATTCTTTGTAAACTTAGCAAATTTATTCTAAAATATATATCTAATTGAAAATGATTCATAACAGCCAAAACAATCTGAAAAATAAAAAATAGGAAGATTCATATTTCATGACTTCAAAACTTAATGTGAAGCCACAGTAATCAAGACGATGTGATCCTGGAATATAGATATGCAGATCAATACTATAGAGTTGAGATTTCAGAAATATACCCATATATATACAATCAATTGATTTTCAACAATTATTCCAATATTATTCAGCAGACAATGAAGTATTTTCAACAAATAGTGCCGGCACAACTGAAAAGCCATATACAAGAGAATGAAATTTGATTGCTACCTCATACCATACACAATAATTAAATCAAATGGACCATAAATGTCAATGTAATAGTTAGGTCAATAAAACACTTAGAAGGAAATTTAAGGGTAAATCTTCATGATCTTGGGTCCTGCAATGGTTTTAGATACAATGCCAAAACACCAAAACATAAGTAACCAACAAAAAAATTGGTCAATTGTACTTAAAATGTAAAACCTTTGTGCTTCAAACAACTTTATTGGAAAAGTGAAAAGTCAAAACACAAAATGGGAGGAAACTTGTGAAAGTTATTTATCTGACTAGAAACTTTCATTTGGAATAAATAAATCCTACAACTCAATAATATAAAGACAACCCACTGTTATAATGTGCAAAGGATCTGAATTGACATTTCTCCAAAGATATACAAATGGACAGTAAGCACAAGCAACGATAATCAACATCATTGGTCAACAAGGAAATGCAAATCAAAATCACCATAAGATATTACTTTATACCCACTAGGATAGCTACAATCAAAAAATCTGACAATTACTTCTGAGGACATAGAGAAATCAGAACACTCATACACTCATGATGAAATTACAATATAGTGTAGCTACTTTGCAAAACAGTCTGGTGTGTCCTCAAAATGTTGAACATAATGTTTAACATTCACTCTCATATAAGGAGTAAGGAAAGGATCCAGTTTCAGCTTTCTACTATGGCTAGCCAATTTTCCCAGCACCATTTATTAAATAGGGAATCCTTTCCCCATTTCTTGTTTTTCTCAGGTTTGTCAAAGATCAGATGGCTGTAGATGTGTGGTATTATTTCTGAGAACTCTGTTCTGTTCCATTGGTCTGTATCTCTGTTTTGGTACCAGTACCATGCTGTTTTGGTTACTGTAGCCTTGTAGTATAGTTTGAAGTCAGGTAGCGTGATGCCTCCAGCTTTGTTCTTTTGACTTAGGATTGTCTTGGCAATGCGGGCTCTTTTTTGGTTCCATATGAACTTTAAAGCAGTTTTTCCCAATTCTGTG
>NW_016804488.1:2096127-2101620 GCF_001698545.2 Rhinopithecus bieti
TACCCAAAGGATTATAAATCATGCTGCTGTAAAGACACATGCACACGTATGTTTATTGCAGCACTATTCACAATAGCAAAGACTTGGAATCAACCCAAATGTCCATCAGTGACAGACAGACTGGATTAAGAAAATGTGGCACATATACACCATGGAATACTATGCAGCCATAAAAAAGGATGAGTTCATGTCCTTTGTAGGGACACGGATGCAGCTGGAAACCATCATTCTCAGCAAACTATCGCAAGAACAGAAAACCAAACACCGCATCTTCTCACTCATAGGTGGGAACTGAACATTGAGTTCACTTGGACTCTGGAAGGGGAACATCACACACCAGGGCCTATTATGGGGAGTGGGGAGGGGAGAGGGATGGCATTGGGAGTTATACCTGATGTAAATGATGAGTTGATGGGTACTGACAAGTTGATGGGTGCAGCACACCAACAGGGCACAAGTATACATATGTAACAGACCTGCACGTTGTGCACATGTACCCTGGAACTTAAAGCATAATTTAAAAAAAAAATTTACTCTCTATTTGTTCTCCCCTAATTGTTTCTCTAGTGAGCACGTGGTCTCCATCACATGCATATTACATCACGGTAATGTGGTTCTCTCTCAGGACTCCATTCTGAGAGCCGGTCATGCAAAATGGGTATCTACATGTCCCACAAAATTATCTAAATTGCAATCTCGATATATTGTGCAACTATTCTGTCAGTCCCTACAACTAGATTCCAACGAGTTATTCTCGACTTTCTCCTCTCTTTCATCCCTAAGTAGAGTTTCACTGATATATACCAAAATACAAATGATCATTAGAGACTATTATAAACAATTATATAACAAACAATGAATTACTTAGGCTAGAGGAAATGGATAAATTACTAGACACATTCAAACTACCAAATCGAATTATAAAGAAATAGAAAATCTGAACAAATTGGTAATAAGTAAATAAATTGAATCTGTAATAAAAAGTCTCCCATCAAAGAAAAGCACAGGACCTGACAGTGTCATGGCTAAATTTTACCCAACACTTAAAGAATTAATATCAATCTTCCTCAAACTCTTCCAAAAAAAAAAAAGAATAATTCCAAACTCATTTTATGAGGCCAGAATTTCCTTGATATCAAAACCAGACAAGGACACAACAAGAAAATAAAACTAGAGGCCAATAACTTGATGAATATAGATGCAAAAATCCTCAGCAAAATACTAGTGCACAAAAAATTTAACAGTACTTTCAAAAGATAATTCACCATGATCCAGTGGGATTTATCCCAGGGATGCAAGGATGGTTCAACATACGTAAATTAATAAATGTGATACACTATATTAACAAAATGAAGAACTAAATATATACAATAATCTTAATGTGAAGAAAAAGCATTCAATAAAATTCATTCTTTCATGATTAAACTCATGATTAAAACTCATTCTCAATAAAGTAGGTATAGAAGAAATGCATCTTAACACAATAAAGGCCTTATATGACAAACTGATAGCTAACATCCTCCTCAAGTGTAAAATGTTGAAAGCTTTTCCTTTAAGATAATGAATGAGACTGGAATGCCCACTCTTGTCACATCTATTCAACATAGTATTGGAAGACCTAGTCAGAGAAAATAGGCAAGAAAAAAAAATAAAGGCACCTAAATTGGAAAGAATGAATTTAAATTCTTTATTTGCAGACAACATGATCTTATATATACAAAACTCTTCAAAATCCACCAAAAAGCTCTTAGAACTAACGAACAAATTCAGGAAAATTGCAGGATACAAAAATTAGTAATGTTTCCATACACTAACAATGAACTATGTGAAAAACAAATCAGAAAACAATCCCACATTGTAGCTATTACAATAGCTACAATAAAATGAAGTAAAATACTTAAGAATAAACTTAACCAAGGAGGTGAAGATCTCTGCACTAAAAACTATGAAACATTGATTTTAAAAGTTAAAGAAGACACAAGTAAATGGAAATACATCTCATTTATATAGATTAGAGAAATTAGTATTTTTTAAATATTCATACTACCTAAAGCAAGATACAAATTCAATACATTCCCTGCAATTCCAATGATGTTTTATCACAGAAATAGAAAAAAATCCTAAAATTCATATGGAACCACAAAAGACCAAGTAGCCAGAGCAATCTTGGGCTAAAAGACAAAAGCTGGGAGCATCACACTATCTGACTTCAAAAAAAGTACAAGTGATGGTAATCAAAACAACACAGCACCATCATTAAAACAAATACGTAGACCAATGAGACAGAATAGGGAGCCCAAAAATAAATCCATGCTTTTACAGTCACCTGATATTTGACAAAGGTGTCAAGAACACACAATTGGAAAAAGGCAGTCTCTTCAATAAATTATGCTGGGAAAACTGGATATCAACATGTGGAAGAATTAAATTATACCCTAATTTCATATCATAGACAAAAATCAATTCAAAATAGACCAAATGCTTAAAAATAAGACCTCAAACTGAAAAATACTAGAAGGAAACATGCTCAGAGACGTTAGTCCAAGCAATTAATTTTTTGGCTACAAACCCAAAAGCACAGGCAACAAAAGCAAAAATAGACAGATGGGATTACAACAAACTATAACACTTCTGCACAGCAGCACAGCACAAGAAACAAGCCACAGAGTGAAGAGACATCCTACAGATTAGGAGAACATATGTGCAAACCATATATCTGATAAGGGGTTAATATCCAAAATATGTAAGGAATTCAAATGGTTCAATAGCAAGAAAATAAGTAACCCAGTTTTAAAAAGACAAAGGAGGTAAATAGACATTTCTCAAACGAAGACATACAAATGGCCAACAGGTATATGAAAAAAGTTTAACATCACTAATCATCAGGGAAATGCAAGTTAAAAGGGCAATGAGACATCACCTCACAAATGTTAGAATGACCATTATAAAGATAAGTGTTGGCCTGAATATGGAGGAAAGGGGAACCATTGTACACTGTTGGTAGGAATATAAACTAGTACATCCATTATGGAAAACAGTGTAGAGGTTCCTCAGAAAAGTAAAAGTAGAACTACCATGTGATTCAGCAATCCCAGTATATCAATTAGATACCTGCATTCCCATGTTCAAAGCAGCATTATTCACAACAGTCAAGAGATGGACTCAATCTAAGTGTCCATCAGTGGAGGAATGGGTAAAGAAAACATGGTATATGAGGACAATGAAAGACTGGTTGACCATAAAAAAGAATGAAATTTTATCATTTACTACAACATGGATGAACTCGGAGGACATTATGTTAAGTGAAATAAGCCAGTCATAGAAAGAAAAATGCCACATGATTTCACTCGCATATGGAATCTCAAAAAGGAGAACTATATAAGTGGAGAGTAAATGGTGACCAGGGCTGGGGCAATGGGGAGGGATGATTGGAAAGACATTGGTCAAATAATACAAAATTTCAGTTAGATAGGAAGAATAAGTTCATGAGATCTGTAGTACGACATGGTTACTATAGTTAACAACAATATACCATATTGCACTCTTGAAAAAAAAAGCTAAAATAATAGATTTCAAGTGATCTTATCACAAAAATAACTGTGAAGTAATGCATATACTAATTAGCTTGATGCAGTCATTCATATATATATGAATATATATATGATAGTAAAGCATCATGTTGTACACAATAAATATATACAATTTTGCAATTTTGGAAATAAAATAAAATACTTAAAGAAACTTTATTTAATTTCACTTCCCTGACTTGTGTCATAGCTGCCCCCTGGGACCTTACATGACATCCAGGCTTCTCACACTGTGGTTTGGAGATCTTTTCTGATCCAGGACACCACTGCAGTCTCAGCTCCAGCCACCAACACTGGGATCATGGTGCCCAGAGCATTCCTTGCTGTTTCCTTTGCCTTTGGGCTCTATTCCCTGCAATCCATTTTCCTCTTCCATCCCTCCAATTCCACCCACCATTTGCCTAGAGGAGTCCTATCGAGTTTCTGAGAGCCATCTTCCAGCTCATAAGTCATGTCCCTCTCTGCTCCCTCATGGCTCCATATCTCATTCCTGTTTGTTTATGTGTTCTATCTTAAGCTCCTGACATCATATACTAACGCTCAATGAATATTCGTCACTGAACATTTTATTATTAGAATAAAATTATATATTTCTCCTTCAAAAAAAAATATATATATATCAACCTTTAACTCATAAAGAATATACATTATAATGATCATATTAGTACAAACAACCTTGAACATGTAAAATGAGTAGATAATCTAACATATATGGAATACTTCTATTTATTTAAAATGTATGCTTTGGCATTTGTGACTATATGTACAAAAAGATTGGCAAAGATGTTAACAGTCATTATCCTTGAGTTATGGAATTTATGAGGGATTTCTCTAGTTCTAATATTTTTGGTAAAATTTATAATGTCTGAAATGAATATAAATCATCATTTTTAATACATTGTAAGACAAATTTTGAAAAGAAATAAATGATTAGGTGATGATGATTTAAAATGTCACTTAAAAGAAATAGGCCAAGCATTACCCAGCAGCGTTTAGGTTCTTTTTCCTTGAACTAGACTTCCCAGGAAGTAGAGCATGTGCAATACCACCCATTGTCTAAGTGTTTGCATATGCATAAGTTGAATGTTCTTTCTTCGAATGCATGAAGAAATCGAAACACAGAGAAGGAAACTTGCTCCATATCACTACACCAGTGAATTGAAAAGTCAGGACTTGTACCCTGGATGTCTGGCTCTTTCATCAACTGCACTGCCACCTCTAGAGTCACTATGCTGTCTTTCTAGATTTAAAGCTTACATGTGGATAAAAGTAGGCGGTTTTCTCATTGCTTTATTTTTACTTTGAAGGCAAAATATGTCAGGTGATGCGTGTATAAATGAATGGCTTGAATTAAATACAACCCTGATTATAACAAGACCAACTCTTTCCAACAGTGGTTTGTATATGTGGTTTCTATAATGGAGTAAAATACGTTGTTACAAACAAGATTTTGTTATGGTTTTGTCAGATTATCACTAATTTTTCTATTGTCTGCACAAATTATTCCTTCATTTTTAAGAATGTCTATAACTGCTGCTGAATGTAAACTGGCTCTTTCAGTCATCTGGAAAATTTTCCCATACAATGTAAATTTAAAGCTGTATTTGACAATCAGTGGAATTGTCCCTTTGCTTTAATCTGAATGAACAGTACATATAAAAGTAAAGAAACTGGCAAGCATTGATGACTATCTGTGGACCAGAATTAGGTGTTTTCATTAAATTATTAAATACCCACAATAATCCCAGAGTAGAAATTGGAAACTCTGCCTTATAGATGGGAAAGTGACTGATTTCCATTGCTGGAAGCAAGACAAGTCAGGATGAAAATGCGGTCAGCAGTTTTCAAATATATGTTAATTTTATTTAATATTATTTGTTTTAATTTTATTTAATATTATTTATAA
>NW_016804488.1:2105554-2122948 GCF_001698545.2 Rhinopithecus bieti
TTATTTAATATTATTTATAAAATATATATCAATTTTATAGCTCTCCAGGTTTAAGAACAACAGGTTTGAAAACTAGGTAAATGAAAGGGGGAGAGAGAGAGAAAGAAAGAAAGAGAGAGAACGAAGAGAGAAATCAGATAGATAGTTGGTTACAGACCGAATTTATAAGCAGATGTACTAACCTGCACCACCTCAGGATGTGTTTGTACCTGGAGATAGAGTCTTTAAATTGGTGAGTGAGTTAAAATGAGGTCATTCGTGTGGGCCTTAATCCAATAGGACTAGTGTCCTTGTAAGAAGAAGAGACCTCAGGAATGAGCACACACAGAAGAAAGGCCACATGACAGAGTGAGAAGGACCATTTGTAAGCCAAAAAGAGGCCTCAGAAGAACCAAATCGGTCAATATTTTGATCTTGAACTTCCAGCCTCTGGAACTGTAAGAAAATGAATTTGTATTATTTACACCACCCAATCTGTGGTAGTTTGTCATGACCACCTTTATAAACTCATACAGATAGATAGAAAAATAGACTTTATATATATACATATATATGTATGTATATGTGTGTGTGTATATATATGTATATACATGTGTGTGTGTACATATATCTTTATATATATTTCAATTATTCTGGATGCTATTTTTGCATTGCTTCTAACTGCACGAGTGATCTTTATTGATACATTGCCAGGATAATTTTTGTCAGAGGTTGATTTGTCTGGAAATAATTTAGTTTGCAAATTTTACCTATCTTAGCATCATTCTGCTTGGAGTTTCATCTTCTGAAAACAAAACTTTCATTTTGGTAGTAATAAATAACAGATGTTATTGTTAATGAGTTCTCCTTGGGACTAAAAGCGTTTCCCCTTAGCAATAACCACCACAAAGGGGAGGAGCCTCACGTTATTACCATCACAGGGCTTGGTGACCAGTTAGGATCCAGCACGCATTCCAAATTTATGAACATATTCTTGAATAATAAAAGTTCTCCTCCATGATATGGTAATCGTATTTTAATGGTTACATGTAATATGCATTATTACGGAATTTTTGTTTCATACATGAATTGTTTGGGTCTGTTGTAATAACTATTCTTTGTTCATTATGTTGCATTTTAACCTAATAATCCCATTAATGTTAATGGGAACTGCCAAGTTAAAACCCATGGAAGCAAATTAATATGCCCTGCAGTCCTTGGACATGACTTTGATACATTTTATATTACTAGTCTCATTCACAGAAGGATTTTATGTTATTATAAATAGACATAATGAGACTAGATACCTTCGACAAAAGGGGAATGAAGAAGCTAGCTTGTAGGCTGTTAATTTAGGAACTGTAGAGAGCCGATCCAGAAAATTCAAAAAGGAAGTTCACAGAACATTATGGAGTGACTCAGTGCATTTGTAAAATGTCAGGCTTCCTGCCTATGATTTGGGCTGGATCTCCCACATCTCCAGAGAGTGTGACCCTCCTCAGGGTGCTCTCCAAGAAAGCTTGCAGCCCCACTCTGTACTAAGGTCACCATGTACTTTTCTGTTTCTCCAAATAGGATGAGAGCCATTCAAAGGTCTTCACGTGATTTAATTGCTTTTATACATTATTGGATCTAGGACTTAGCTAAGATATAGAGGCTTCTCATGCAGGCTAAGAAGAATCTGACCTTCAGAGTGATATTTTTGAGTCTTTGATCAACAAGAATTCAGAGAACAGACTTGGGGGCTGTGAAAGCAGAGCTCGTGGTGTCCACCTCTCATCTGGTAGACCTCACACAATGCAAGCAAAATACAAGCCAGCAAGTACCTGCCTTCTCCTTAGGAGGTAGGTGCTTTATCAACATGTGAAGGTTGTCACTGGACCATGTTGTGAGCCAGCTGCCTACTAATCCTGCTCAAACCCACCAACACACCTCTGGCCTTGCAGGCCATTCTGGAAAACACCACTGAGTCTTGTCTCTTCTCTTTTCTTTTTTTGTTTTCTTCTCTTTTCTTGTCTTCTCATGTTATTTCCCTTCATTTCTTTTATTGGAAAGGTGAGATAAAGAGCAGTCCAGGAAAACAAAAGGACAAGGTCTCCAGATAAAGCAGTGGTGATTCAAACCCCAGACCCTGCCATGTGTGTACCACTCTGCAACATGCTGAGTGCTTCACTGCTTGGTCTTATTTAACCTTAAGGAAAGAATGATTTCCCTGTTTTTAACATCAAAGAGAGTAGCATTGCCATTCATTTCCACCTTCACCTGATATGATGAGCTGACACAGGTGGTAAATTGTACCATGGCAGTAGCGTGGCAGCTCAGCAGACCCAGCTCCCAGCAGAAAACATGAGAATTCAGGAGGAGCAAGGCTGGAAGAAGCATTGGAGCTCCTTGTGGGGGTGCTCCTCTTGTGATTTCAGAGACCAAAATAAATGCCCCTTTATCAACTAAGAGAGACTGCAATGTTAAAGAAGCAACATTACCTACACCTATAGGTTGAGGGTTCAGGAATTGACTGACATGATAACTCCGTAAATTCCTATGGCTGCAAGAAAAATCACATGCTTGCTAAACTCCCTAACAATAGGAGCTGTCAGACAAATGATCAGACCCGTCTTAACGCTGACTTACACTCCAGACCACAACCGCGACTGGACAGAGGACCAGCCTGACAAACACCCTTTCCTGACAGGCATCTGCAGACTTAAGCCAATTTCAGCCTGATTATAGAGATTGTGCACAAACTGTCTTTGTATCCTATGGTCCATCTTTTGACATAAACAGCCAAATTCCATTTCATTTTAAAGCTAAAACCCCATCGGAAATTGAACCTGGGATGTACGTTACATACAAGTTTACTCATTGCACACGTGCTCAGCTCCTCTCATAAATTAGGCTTTTCCCTAAAACCTGTGGAATATCTTTTCCCTAAAACCTGTGGAATATCTAAGACTCTATTGTGTGATACGGGCCCTGTGAGGCATAAAAGCCAACTGCCCTTTCCCTCCTTGAAGACAGCAACTTTGGCATGTGTGGGAAACTCTCTCTTCCTGGTTTACAAACAGATATCACCAGGAAAACTGTCCTTTCTGCTCTTTAGCCATCCTGGTGTTCTTTTGGACAGCACTTTTTTTTTTTTTTTTTTTTTTGAGACAGAGTCTCACGCTCTGTTGCCCAGGCTGGAGTGCAGTGGCACGATCACGGCTCACTGCAAGCTCTGCCTCCCAGGTTCACGCCATTCTCCTGCCTCAGCCTCCTGAGTAGCTGGGACTACAGACGCCCACCACCACGCCCAGCTAATTTTTTTTTTTTTTTTTATTTCTTTTGCATTTTTAGTAGAGATGGGGTTTCACCATGTTAGCCAGGATGGTCTCGATCTCCTGACCTCATGACCCACCCGCCTCGGCCTACCAAAGTGCTGGAGGACAACACTCTTTATCCATTAAATACTATCTAATGCATCGGTAGCCATTGACTGACCAACGCAAGTAGTATGTGAACATCTCTCTAAATTTGTGAAAATAAATTCACTTTGTGGATTTTTAAAATTATTATTTTAAAATTACCAGCCAGGTGCAGTGGCTTATGCCTGTAATCCTAGCACTTTGAGAGGCTAAGGTGGGAGGATCACTCAGGCCTAGGAGTTTGTGACCAACCTGGGCCACATGGCAAAACCCCATCTCTACAAAAAATACAAAAATTAGCCCACTGTACTGGCACACACCTGCGGTCCCAGCTACTTGGGAGGTTGAGATGGGAGGATCACTTGAGCCTGGGAGGTCTAGGCTGCAGCGAGTTATGATTGCACCATTCTACTCCAGCCTCGGCAACAGGGCAAGATCCTGCCTCAAATAATAATAATAATAATAATAATAATAATAATAATAATAAATAAAATTAAAATTACCAATAATATGTAGATAGTATTTACTATGTGCCAGGCCATATTCGAAGTTTAATATATTAATTTAATCTTTATAACAATCTTTGAGGTAAATACCATCACACAGCTATTTTACACACGCAAAACTAAAGTGTGGAGAGGTGAAGAGACTTGCCAGAAGCCATAGAGCTAACAGGCAGTAGGACTGGGTTTCAGGCCCAGGCAGCTGGCCCAGAGCTGCTGTTCCTTGGTGACCAGTGGTCCTGCCCCACACTGGAGGACTTGCCAATGCTAGCAAACCCTGTCTAGTTCATTTCTGGTATCTTTTTAAGAACTTACAAAAGCTGCAGTAGTTCGAATCCTTGAAAGAAAGAGATAAATTTGGGTAAAAAATTAACCTTTATGGAAATCATTACAGGATGAAAAAAAACATACTTTATACACTGATATACTTGCTGTAAATGATATATATCTTCTAAGTATATATTTATAATATTAATATCCAGTGTGATATACATATATCTCATTACATGATGTATATTACATATAAAACACATAATCACAATAATTACAAAAATAAGTATTTTCAAAAAATAGGTAGTTTCATCTCTTTTTGTCTTTTAATATGAGATATTTTTACTTATAGAAAAAATACCAAAAATAATTTTTAAAAATTCCTGCTCAAACAACCTAGATTTTAAAAATATTAACATCTTACTATATTTACTTTAGATCATTCCTTTTCTTCCTGTCTTTCTCCTTTCATTCATTTCTTCTTTCTTAACTTCCTTTTTTCTTCCTTTGAAAAAATAAAATGTTACATACACAGATGAGTTTCATCACCCAACTTATTCACCCTTTCTAGAGTTACCTGAAGGGGTGTGTTTACTTTTTGGATATTTTGTTCCTTTACCGCATGTTTGTGTGCCTTTAATAATATAGAATACTGTTTTGTTGTGGCTTTTTGATTTTCCAGGATTGGTGTATGTGTGTGTGTCTGTGTCTAAAATTCCTATTTTCCTACTTTCATTTTAATCCCCACCAGGTACACTTGGGGTCATTGTAGACATGTCTCCCTACTGCAGCCATGGTGGGCACCCAGTTTTTTAATGCATCTCACTTTCCTGTTAAAAGGCTGGAAGGCCAAGCCCCTAGTCCTATATATCCCACATTCTCTTCCTACTCCTGGCCCCTCATAATTCAACAGCACTAGGTCTCCAACTCTCAAGTCTGGTTTTAAAGGACTTTATTTCTGGCACCTAAACTTCTCTTTCTTTCCCTTGAACCCGGCCATGGATTTTGGTTTTGGTTTTGTCATTAGATTTTATCCAGCATATTTATGTGTTGTGAACAGGAGATATTTTGCAGTAGCTCATTTTACTATGTTACTGGAAACAAAGTCATGTTTCCATTTTTGCAGATGTAAAAATTGAGGCTTGGGGTGATTTGACAACTTCCCTGAAGGTGCTGGAACAAGCCATACTGGCATTTAGCACTGGAGCACAGCTCTGTCTCCAAAGTCCATGTTCTTTCCTCCCTCCCTGCACCTGTTACAAATTGTCTCATTTTAAAGGTTAAATAGTGGTAGTTTATTTCAATTCTGTCATTCTTCCCAAAGCAATACAAGTGGGAATATGTCATTTCAGCTTTCCTAACACCAATGCAGAAAATATAAATGGACACATGCCACAGGATTATTTTATGTTAATTCCAATTTGGGGGTTTAATAATGGGGTTTTAATACTCCTCTCAAGGAGAATCATCCGCTAAGAGACAAGTAAAGGTTGGGGATTGAAGTCCAGGAATTCTTCTGCCAGATCCCTCCACATGCACTTTCTCCATCCCCAGATGTGCAGTCGGAGGCACTTTCTACAGAAAGCTGCATCAGTTTCCCCATGTCCCCTATGATTTGCATCACACATGCTGCTGACTGCCACAGCTTCCCACATCGGAAATGTGATTTCTGCCCAAGTGCCTACAGTTTCCTGAATTGGTCTTAGAGGGCCTTGACTCTGACTGACTTTAGTGTTCACTTAAACCTCGTGAAATGTAACCTACTTCTTTCAGTTGAAGAGTTTTCTTTGAAAAAACATCCTGAAGAAAACCCACGAGGAATGGTCAGGTGACTCAGACTTGTTTAATTTTATTTTGGTAAGCCAGAGCCAGTGCTGGTCTTTGAAAAATACAAAAACACATACCTACACACATCCAAGGATTAAAAAAGATTCTGTTCAGATTATGCCCAACTTTATTGATTCTCATTAATGTGTCAGGTACTGTGCTAACTAGAAATGTGCCACACATTTTTATTTGGGAGAGTGTCTTGTATGATCCTTGAAGACATTCTTCTTCTTGTTAGGACAATCAATGTCCAACTAATTCATTCCTCCATCCAAATGCCCATCCTCCCATCCGTCCCTCAAATACTTAGGGTCTATCATGTGTCAGAAAACATCTCTTAGTAACCTCTGATGTTAAGTTGTTTCCCTGGCCTACTCAGGGTCCATATCCTGCTCAAAGATCCTTCTAGAAGTTGATATCTGTATTAGTTTTCACAGGCTGCCTTTAGAAAATACCACAGACTGGGTGTTTTAAATGGCAGAAATTTATTTCTGACAGTTCTAGACACTGGAGATCCAAGCCCCAGGGGTGGGCAGCGTTGGCTTCTCCCGAGGCCTCTTTTCTCGGCTTGCAGATACCATCCGCTCGCTGTGTCCTCATACGCCCTTTCCTCCATGCATGCATGCTCCTGATGGCTCTTTCTCTCAGAACGACATCAGTCCTATTAGATTAAGGCCCCACCTTATGACCTCATGTAACCTAAACTACCACTCTAAAAGCCCTATCTCCACGCACTGTCATTTTGGGAGTTCAGACTTCAGCACATGAATTTTGGAGGAAGATAATTGAGTTCCTAAAAATAAGTTTTCTATTTTTGTTTTGTCCCCTACCACAAACTGAGTAGGATTCTTTTTTTATTTTATTTTTTATTTTTTGGTTCTAGAGCTCTTTGATGTCTATGTGCCTCACTGCTTTTGATATTAGAGAGTAACTTTACATCCTAGCACTTTTACTCTGAATTCAATAAGATTTCAGTTACTATAAGAGCTTGCAGCTTCTTTGAGCAGGAGAGAAGGAACGAAACTAGTTTTAGAGGAAGAAAGAGTGTAGTCGGTCCTGAGTGTAGGCTGGGAATGGGGGTGGGGGGGGGGGTTAATAGGCCATACCACACAGCACAGACAGCGCAGCTCTAGAAGACATGTGCAAGGGAAGAAAACTGGTCAAAAACAGCTAAGACTGCAACAGGGAGGCCAGGACTAGCTGCCCTAGGTGTGCAGCCTCACTTGGCAGGCTGGGCTGCTGTGGAGTCAGAGAAAGACAGCATGTGGAAGGAGGCTCCTGCAGCTTCTGCTTCTGGATCATGAGTCAGCAGCACAGACTCATGATCTAAACCTGATTACAGCAAACCCCCTGTGCTTTTTGCTTGATGACTTGTTAAAAGGCAGTAGATTGAGGTCTCAGCCTTGTTAACTAACTAGGTGAAAAACTGTGGCCTGCAAATATGTGTTCATCACATGCTAACTTTGGACTGAATCCATTTGAAAGTCATGGTAGTTCAGGAAAGAAAAGACTCAAGTGTACTTGGGCAGCACCTCCAAGAAAGGGGACTGGGCCAACGAGCATCTTGCTCTGACAATCTGTTTGGCAGTGACTCAAGGACAGAGTTCAGAGGGTTTGGGAAGAGCAAGACACCAGAAAAGATAACTAAAAGAAATACAACTCTCAGAAAAAGAAAAGAATGAGATAGTGCCTGAGCCCCCAGGACTGCTGGGGATAAACCCACGGGCTCATCTGGCTCTGAAGAAAAGTAGCCGAGGCAGAGAGCAGGTGAGTGCTCTCAGCGTCCCCAAGGTCGTAGGACAGGACTATAATGAGCACTTGGCTTTGGACACTGAGTCAGGCACCCTGCACATATTAAGATGACCTCTCTACTCCAAGAAATGCATATCATTATTCCTAATCCCGGAATCATCCTTGCAGCTGTTTTCTAATTCCGTGAATTGTAAAAAATAATTCGTTTGTGCATACACGTGTTCTTGTTCCCACAGAAGAACCAAAAAAAGGAAGAAAAAGTCCTCAAACTCTTTACCACACTGAATTGCAGGCCTGCCTGAGGTCACTGAGACAATAGAAATGGGAATTAATCCAGCAGCAAAGAAAGTTGCCGGCAGCAGGCGGGACACAGATGGAAGAGATCGGACAAGCGCTGGAACCCAGAGTCAGAAGACAGGCTCAGATCGAGAGCACAGAAGTGAGGAAGACAACCAAGCAGGAGCGGGCTTGATGAAGGGCCTAGGCAGGAGACACTCCAGGATAACTTGAGCCTTGCCCAGAGGGTGGAAAAAGGGATGCCACGGACAAGGTGCAGTCATCCCTTCCAGGTTTCCCAACAGCAATCATTCCTTTGAGCTTCATGAGTCTTTTTTAAACTTACTAAGTTTATTGAGCATCCACTCCAGCAATCTGAGACCATGCCAGTGGGAGCTATGATGCCCCCACTACTTGCAGGTCTGCCCTACCAGGGGCCTGAGCTGCAAATGGGCTTCACACCAGCCTTGCTTCCAATGACAATATGCTAAGGATACCTGCGGAGAGGTCAAGGCTCCTGTCTGTCCAGCAAGAGGAAGCATTCAGCTTTCAGAGGGTTGAATCTTTTCATCTTTTCTTTGCACCCAGTGCCTTATCTTTGCATCAACAGCAGTTAGTATTTGACACACTGGAAAACTATAGTACATCCCCATCCATAAGATCATCTATGATGCAAACAACTCCCACCCTCCTCCTTCACCCACCTGCTCCCTGTATACAGAAGTTACCTAATGCACATCAGGCAACATGACATGCACAATTGCTGTAGGAGCCTGTTGGTGGGGCAGAGCCTCTGCTTATGTCTAAGTAAACTTCAACTCTCTTCCAGGATTTGGATGGGTACCCCAAGGACAAAGTGCTTGGCTCAGCAGGGCAGAAGGAAAGAGCACAAGTTTCAAGTTAAACATTCTTGAGTTTGAATGCCAGCAAGTTAAATATGCTCTTACCCTAAATCCAATGTGGAGGGAATTAGTAATAAGGGATGTAGGGATCTGCCTCCTAGTATGTAATAAAAAGTTGCAATTGTTATACTTATTGCTAGCCAATTTTCCCAAAGCTTGTATTTTGAACCTCTCAGGCAAGACACACAATGAGGTCGATTATGCTTTACTTTTGAAAGTCTCTGACCACCACCAGAGTGGGCTGCCTATGACATACAAAACCATATAGAAAGAGCTATATAAATGCATATACATAGACCTCCTCACACTCCGATCTATATACACAGACCTCCTCACACTCACACCCATATACACAGACCTCCTCACACACACATCCATATACACAGACCTCTTCGCACACACATCCGTGTACACAGACCTCCTCGCGTTCACATCCGTGTACACAGACATCCTCGCGCTCACATCCGTGTACACAGACCTCCTTGTGCTCCCATCCGTGTACACAGACCTCCTCACACACACACCCATATACACAGACCTCCTCACACACTTATCCATATGCAGCAACCTGCTCCCACACAGGCAGAATGGGTCATACCTTTTCACACCTCCCTTGGAGATGGCTCATCGCCCTTATCCCACCTAAGGTAACATCAGGATCCAAGTTCTTCAAATTGCAACACCTCATTTCTCTAAAGTGATTATGGAGTTTCATAAAACCTATTGTTGAGCTTAGTGTTCTCCTTAAAGCATGGAATGAACATAATCAATCAAAAATATTATCTGGATGGCAGAGGCTACGTTGTTCATGTTTTGCCAGCCCCCCAGAGCCCCACAGTTATCCTATCATTCATAAACATGTGTTATTTGTCATAAGATTTTCACGCCATCACAGGCTTTTGTATTCATATTATTTTTGACAATCATAATAGAAATGAACATCTTTTAAAATCAAAGAGATCTACCTTCAAATCTTGATTTCTCCACTTTCTAATTATTTCACTTTTGTGATCCTGTTTCCTCATCTAGAAAATGGAAATGATAACAACTGCTTCAGCTTCACAAAAGGCTGGGACCAAAAATTGAGATCATGTGTATGAAATTCCCTGCACAGTTCCTGTTACAGAGTAGGTAATTACCAAACTAGAGTTCTTTTGAGACACAGAGGAAAGAGAACATTAATGTTTACTCTCTCTCCTCACGCATTATGTTCTGTAGGGTCTCATTTTGGCAGTAGATCTCTCATACCTAAAATTAAATCCAAACAATTAATTACATTTTCTTCTGCAATGAATTAGTAGAGTCTGATTGCTGAGGCAGTAAATGGAAACTGTAACATAGAAGAGGAATTTAATTATTTAAATGAATGTCATTGTACCTGTACCAGCTTATGAAGTAAGAAGAATTAAGTGGAGAAAAGCATAAACAGTAGAGAGAATCCAAGGAGAGGAAGTAATTGGAGGAAGAAAACACACTAAATGTGTGTTACCAGTGCCAGGGGCTACCTCCCACAGGAAGACAAATGTTTCTTTTCCAATTTCAGTATTTTACTCCATGCAGCCATTCCTCCCAGGCTTGTGTACTTCAGCACATGAGCAGTGGGGTTCTATGATTGCTCCCCAAAAATGACCTCATGTGAGGGAAAGTAGTAAGGTGCAGTGGAACAACGAGTAGAGATAGTGTGTATGAGTGGTTGGTCCTGACGCCCTTCTCGCTGCACCTAGAGCCATTTTCTGACCCTACTACATTTCAGACCGTATAGGTGCCCCAGTCCAGAGAGAAAAAAAGGTAGAAGGAGACTCTTCAAAGGCAGGCATACATTTAGATTTTCTGCTCTGGTACCCAGACATATGGGTGTGGTCTTGACTATGATTTTTTTCCCTTATGTTTTTTTAGCTTTGGTTATGTCATAATTATTATTTCAGGCACTTTGCATGAATACTCTCATTTAATCCTCAAAACTATCCTGTATGTTGGAGTTCTATCCCCATATTATAGCAGGAAAACTGATGCTCAGAAAATTTAAGTCCTTTGAGCGGAATTCAGGCTTTCAGACTTAAAGACCCATGCATCTGTCATCACTTCAACCTTGCATCAATTTCAGTGCCCAGTCTTTATATTTTCACTTGTGACTGGTTGCATTCCCTGATTTCTCTCCAGTATCCACTTTTCTTCAAGACCTCAGCTCCACTTGGCACCACCTCCTGTTCCTCAACAATTGCAAAGAGATACCTCAACCCAAGTATTTCTGAGCTCACCCTTCCTCATCTCTTACACACTGCCAGCTTCTAGACCCAATTCTCCAACTGCCTGCTGGAAACTCATAAATTGAATCTTATGTGATGTAGCAAACAACACCTTCCACAATTTTGCAACTGGAAATATAGCAGCAAGTTCCATGCCATTCAGTAAGTAAATTATACACAATGATATCAGAGGACACAAACCAAAAATGCAAGTAGGACAGTCTAGTTTGGCAGAGGGCCCAGTTCACCATTTCCCAAGCATGCCACCCCCTAGTGGTCTGACTTAATCCAAGAGTCAAATGGGGGTACCTGGAGGAATGGGCGAACTGAGAGTCTTCAGACCATCATCTGTGAATATTAACACTTAACCACTACGTGGGAAATACATGACAAAGAGTTTGAGATTATGTTCCCTGACAAGAATCTGGGGAAAAGAAATTCCACGTTGCTGCCTAAGGTTACATCCATATGTTGGAATATAATTGAGACCAGTATCTAAATCTTATCTTCACCAGTGTTTGAAGGTATGTGGTCCTGGGAAAATTACAGTGAGGGAAGGTAAAGGAGGGGAGTAACACTCCCCATGCCATGCCTTTATGGTATGAGTGATAAAATGAAAGTAGTAAAATTTACATCATGCAGTTCTTTGGAAGCCTAAATAAGCTCATGTAATCAAATGTATACAGCTAATGATAACACACGCCAAGCACTTTATGGGAAAGTGTTGACTCCACATTGGAATCAGTCATCCCCAGTCTTATGACTGCAGCACCAGTTCATCTCATTCGCCCACGGGGAGCCAGTCAGGACACCTCTTACAACAGATTTTTTTTTTTTTTTTTAACTTCAGAGTTTCATGCCAGCATGGGGTGATGCATTGCACAGCAGGGGACATTTCCACTGGAAATTTTCACAATAAATCACTTCTGCCAACAGGACATTGACCAGTGCAAGTGAAAACTGTTCCCTTTTGCTTTCTCTGAGAACCTTACCTAGTAAAAGTTATAATTAAGGAAGTTGTGGGCAGGAGATCAATTGAGAGGAGTCATGGTTGGAATTATTAATAATGCGCTATCATCAGAGAGTCTTTTTCACTCAGTAGGCATCTTCATCCCATGAAAAGATGAGCGGGAAACTCCAAGAAGCAGCCAAACACTAGAAAAGCACCTCTCTCTATTGTTACAGCACCTGCCAACAGTGGGATGGAGGGTGAGACATGGGCTATTTCCTCGAGAAAAACAGGAAGCAGTCAGAATCCAGGGCAAACCTCCCAGAAGCACTCTAATTTCCCCCGTCCCCAAAAAGGGACCCAGAGAAGACACATGGTAGCAAAGTCTGCTGGGCAGGAAAACATGACCACCAAGGGCTTTCCTTGCTGTCTTCATTCTGCCACCTTTAAGCAGTTACTCCCCAAATTATTTACTCTTATCAACTTCTTCATTGACCACCAATGTGTTTTGTATACATCACTTTCCACTTTTCTTGAACATGTGATCATAATTCTTCCATCAGTTCTTTGGAGTACTTGCTTGAGTAATTAATTTTAGAAATCATAAATGGCAGCTAATAGTTTCTGAGTTCTTGCTAATCCTAAAATATTTTCTTCTGATGTCACCAGTGAATAATACTTGGATGGACATGAAATTTTAGGATTAAAATCCAGTCTTCTTTAGAAATTTGAGTATTGATCTGTTACCCTACGGCATGTGGCGCTAAGGATGGTAAGGCTGGAGATACTGACTTTCTTCATGTTGCTTGGTGACATTTTTTTCTTTTGAATTAGAAACTTTTGGGATTTTCTTTTTATTTTTAGAATTCTGAAATTCTCCTGATTTAAGATATATCTATGTATGTGATTCCCTTCAATATATTCCAGTGGTCCTTAAATGAGCCTTTCTGACATAAACTCATCTATGTTTCTTTAGTAGGTATTTTTTTATTTTTTACTTTATTACTTCTTTTCTGTGTCCTCTGTTCTCTCACTTTGGAGCTCCTTTCAAATGGATACCATGCCCAATATATTACATTTATCCATATACACTTCAGGGATATACAAAAAGTACCCCTGAGTTTCATCCATGGGCTGATGTCTACCAAAAACTGTCCTAAATCATTATTTCATTTTTCTGCAAAGTTCATTAAATTCTATGGTTTTCCTAATTTTATTAATCATAGATTGGACTAACAAGAATTCTTTCTTGCTTTCAACATTCTAGTTATTTTCATTCTTCATAGCTGC
Source organism: Rhinopithecus bieti (assembly GCF_001698545.2). Taxonomy (NCBI): domain Eukaryota; kingdom Metazoa; phylum Chordata; class Mammalia; order Primates; family Cercopithecidae; genus Rhinopithecus; species Rhinopithecus bieti. Next base: position 2,118,953 of record NW_016804488.1, read on the forward strand.
CTGTTCTTGTTATCTGGGTGCCACACTCTATAAACCTCACTGAGAGTAATAACTGTTTTTTACTATTTTTGGATAGTTTCTTTCCATTTGATCAGTCTAGCTGGCTTCTTCTAAGTTGTTGATTCTCCTAAAGTGATGAGGGATTATTTTCTTGTGTAAATGCCTATAGAAGTCTGGTTTGATCAGAAGCCCCCTCGCTGCTGGCCACCTTGGGTTCGTCTTCTACATAGTCTGTCATGACAGCCCCAACAGGGTGCTCATCCTCTCAACAAGCCACTAGGCCAGAGTCCCATCTCTGCATGCAGGGCTTTCAGAGACCCTAGTGTTGCACCCTGGTCACTGTCCTACAAGCTCTCATGTGTCCAGCCCCTGCTGGTGATTTGTGGGGCTATCAGAGAGGTTGTCACTGTTGGGAAGTGGAGCAGCCATTGCTTTGGAGATGGAGCTATTTAGACTATTTAATCTCTGAGCTGAATCCAATATTAGTGGCCTGAGGTTGACAAGGTATTCTTCCTTCCCTATATGGCTCCTTTCCTATATGGTACTCACGTTTCTGCCGCCCCATAAATCCCCACATTATGTAGCAAGAAAAGTGAAATGTGGGTATGAGAGCTTTTTGCAGGTTGAAAATTCATATTTGTGCTAGCCAGCTCCAGCTACCATCACGAACAACCACAGGCTGGCTTGTTTAAGCAATAGAACTTAATTTCCCACGGTTCTGGAGGCAGGAAAGTCAAAGATCAAGGTGCAGGCTGATTTGGTTCCCCAATAAGGGCTCTCTTCCTGGTTTGCAGATGGCTGCCTTCTCCATGTGTCCACACATGGTGAAGATTGAGAGAAAGCAAACGGTCTGGTGACTCTTTGTATAAGGGTTGTAGCCTCATCATGAGGGCATGACCCTCACAAGCTCATCTCAACATAATTAGTTCCCAAAGGCCCATCTGCAAGTGCCATCACTTTGGGTGATGAAATTCAATTCAACATATGAATTTTAGGAGAACACAAGCAAACCTAGAGCAATATCCATCTCTGCCTTTTTGAGTAACCGTGCTGAGGCACACTCTTGCTGCTATGAATTTGAAGGTGTTTTTGTCCACTATTTAAAAAGCTGGTCTTTGTCCCACATTTCCTGAGTGGGTTAGTAGGACACTGTTGGCTTATTCTGGAAGATCAACCTTGATCAGTTTTTTTCTGTCCCAAGGCACCACAAGGGAGTCAGCTGGACTGTGATCCACTCATCCCTTTGTGGGAGGGATGCCCTTGGGAAGGAATAGATGACAGCATACCATCCAGTCCAATCTCCTTGGCAACTGTATCTCTGGGAAAACATTTGCAAGGGGAAATAGTACTTATCTATAGCATGCCCATAGCAGGATGTTCCCAGTACACAGCTAAGAGATCACCTGGAGTAAATACACGCAGATGACCTGAAACCTGGCTCCTAGACAATGTCTCATAGGCACACAGTTGTCTGTGAGATGACCTGGAGATGTCCCACGACTCACATCCTCCTCCTGCTGTGGGAGGTATCCTGAAAACCTCACCTACAGACCTCATCTACTATTGTGGTCCACAGGTGCATGTCCAAAGGAGGAAGGGAGGATGTGAGGAGCCTCCCTTGATGCCCCAAACTGCTCTTGCCTTTGTTTGATCCTCCTGGTTGTCTACATGCCTGACATTAGTCCCAGAGACCAACACTGGGAAACTGATTTGTGTGAACCTCATTTGACAACTGGGTCCCAGGTAGCTCCCCAACAAAATCAAAAGTCACAGAAATTCTCAAAATGTATAGCCTATTGATGGCACTCTGTTCTGTTCTTTAGCACTTTTGAGGATATTTAAATATCATTTTTTACATTTGTTTGGTCTTGTCTCTGGGCTCTTTCAAGAGAGGGGCAGTTTAACTATGGATTGAATGTGTCATATTAAAACCAGGGCCTCCCCCATGGTCTTTAATAAGTTCCATAACTTGTCTTCTGCTGGGTGACAAAACAGTTCATTTCAAGTGAAAGCAGAATTTGTCACTTTTATCAGCACCATTTTTGCTAGTCAGAAACCAGTGATATGAGTCAAAATGACACAGCCCTACAATGAGCCAAGGATCAAAGAAATTTTTCATGCTGGAAAACTTAACAGTGAAGCTCCTAGTGTAGACATAATATGCGCTCAGAAGAAGTCAGAAATAACAAAACCAATAACTACGCACAAAATGACTTAGCAGACAAGTGTGTCCCACCTAAAGGTCTGATTTCTTCCATGTTTCAGGACTTCCTCCAAGGGGATTACACCTTTTTCACACTCCTTTTAGCTTGTTATTTTTCCTGGAATCCTTGAGGCAGAGCTGCATTCTGGCCACCCATATAGCGAAATAAAATGAGAGGGAACTCCTTGCAGGATTTGGGGCATGGGAGAAGTTACTTCATTCATTTAAAGGAGCAACATATTTCTGGACACCTGCCAATGCATTACACGATTTACACACATTTTTTGTTTCCTTTTTGTGCTTTAATTAATAAACTTTATTTTTTTGGAGAAGATTTGAGGAAAATTGAGCAGAAAGTATAGAGTTCCCATATATCTTCTCCCTCCTCCCCACCCCACAATTTTCCTATTGTTAACATTGCATTACTTTAGCACATTTGCTACTGGTGGACTAATACTGATACATTCTTATAAACCAAAGTCCATAGTTTAGACCAGGGTTCACTATTTGTGTTGTAGATTCTATGGGTTTTGATAAATGCATAATGACATGTATCAACCATTACAGAATCATACAGAACAGTTTCAATGCCCTAAAAATTTCCTGTGTTCCATCTATTCATTCCTTCTTCTGAATCCCTAGCAAGCACTGATGTTATGTAGGCTTTTAAGCTTGAATTCTTATAGTTAGTGATACACATTTAAGATTCCTCCTTGTTTTTCCACTGCATGATTGCTCATTTCGTTTTAGCACTAAATAAAATTTCCTTGTGTGGATGCACCACAGTTTATCCATTCACCTCCCGAAGGGCATTTTGATGGCTTCCAAGTTTTGGCAATTATGAAGAAGGCTGGTTTAAACATTTCTGTCAAGATTTTAGTGTGGATGTAAGTTTTCAGTTCCTTTGGATTAACACCAAAGAGCATGCTTTCTGGATCATATGGTAAGAGTATGTTTTGTTTTGTAAGAAACTGCCAAACCATCCTCCAGAGTGACAATACCATTTTGCATTTGTACCAGGAACGAATGAAAGTTACTTTTGCTCCACAGACACACCAGCATTTGCTGTTGTGTTAACATTTTAGCCATTTACTGGGTGTATAGTGATATCTCATTGTTGTTAAATTTGCAATTACTTAATGGTATATGGTGTTAAGTATTTTTTCAAATGCTTATTTCCCATTTGTATGTCTTCTTTGGTGAGGTGTCTGTTCAGATCTTTTCTCTTCTTTTTAATGGATTATTTTCTTTCTTATTGTTGAGTTTTCAGAGTTTTTTTGAAGAATTTTGGATATAAGTTCTTTATCAGATACATGGTTTACAAATATTTTCTAAAAGCCTGTGGTTTTTCTACTGTATTGACAGGGCCTGTCATAGAGCAAAAGTTTTAGTGTTAAGAAATGCCAGTTACCAATTTTTTCTTTCATGAATCATGCATTTGGTGATTCGCGAAAAAAGTTATCACCATATCCAAGATCATTTGGATTTTCTCCTACGTTCTCTTCGAGGAGTTTTATAGTTTTGTGTTTTACATTTAGGTCTATGACCCATTTTGAGTTAATTTTTGTGAAAGGTATAAGGTATCTGTCTAGATTTTTTTTAATTTTATTTATTTTTTTTTTTATTATTATTTTTTTTTGCCTGTGGATGTCCAGTTGTTCTGGCACCATTTGGTGAAATCATTCCTTTTTACATTGCATTGTTCCTTTTTTACACATTTTAAAAATTAATTCTTTATCAAAACAACTCAAAATTTGTTATTTTATATTCATTTTACAAAAAAAAAAAAAAAA
>NW_016804488.1:2123507-2151797 GCF_001698545.2 Rhinopithecus bieti
ATACTATACAGCCATAACAATGGATGAGTTCATGTCCTTCGCAGGGACATGGATCCAGCTGAAAACCATCATTCTGAGCCAACTATCACAAGGACAGAAAACCAAACACCACATGTTCTCACTCATAGGTGGGAATTGAGCAATGAGATCACTTGGACACAGGGCGGGGAACATCACACACCGGGGCATGTCGTGGGGTAAGGGACGGGGGAGGGAGAGCATTAGGAGAAATACTTAATGTAAATGACGAGTTAATGGGTGTAACAAACTAACATGGCACATGTATACATATGTAACAAACCTGCACGTTGTACACATTTACCCTGGAACTTAAAGTATAATAATAATAATAATAATAATAATAATAATAATAATAATAAAAGAAATAGACAGACAATGGAGAACGGAAACTTGGAAGGGTGAAGGTATAGGTAGAGGGTGGTTGATGAGAATTACTTAATGGGTCAAATGCACATCGTTTGGGTGATGGATACCCTAAAAGCCCTAACTTCACTACCAAGCAATCTATGTATGTAACAAAATTGCACCTTGTACCCCATAAATTTATATAAATAAAAGACCAAAGATAATATCTTTTACATTCTCCTTTTGTTCTGACATTCTGAAAAGCCTGTGATATATCACCTGACATTCACACATTTCTCTACACCAAGGTTTTCTGGACAGACTGTTTTTCTTGCTTATTGAAAAAAGCTGAGTCTGTGAAGATAATGTGAAGGCAGAGGGGGAGGAATCCATCCTTTACCAAATCAGTGGCCCCAGGACACATTCTTCCCTCTGCACAGCAGCCACATTCCCATTAGGGACAGTGGGCATTTTCCCATGCAGTCCACGCGCTGCACCTTCAATAAACTGCCGTGGACTATTGTGAAATCACTTTGGCTGCTGCAGTGACGGCTGTGGTGGTGGTGACTGGAGGAGCTGTCCAGGCTCTCTCTCCTTAGAAGTTCTGGAGAGTGGCATCGATCTGGGCCTCCTGCAGAGGAGCTGCCAGCAGCTGGGCAGGCTGTGATTAGCAGCTCCTGAAAGGATCCCTTTCAAGGCTCTGGAGCCCTGCTTGGCAGCCTGCACTCTGTTTGCCTTAATTGGAGCAAATGATTTGTGCTTTCTCGCCTCAGAGATTGATCCTTGCTGAGGACCACAGTTACAGAAGTCAGGTGAAAGAGAAGGATGTCCTAGCTTTCTCTGAACATAGACAGAAAGTGCTTCGGTTTCCTTTCAGGGTGAAATATTGATGCTCAGCAATGACTTCAAATGCAATTTTAAAACATCTCTTTCAAATTCAGAGATTTGTGTGTCAGTTCTACTCACTGTAGACACCATCAAACACAATTTGCCCTAGGAATCCAAAAACGGAGCTTACAGAGGAATATCAGAATGTGAGGGGCTGCGGGCAGAGACTGACCCTTGCAGGATCAGCAACAACGGCTGACACCTCCAGAGCCTCCCAATAGCCAGGAGCAGTTCCCAGCACACCCCATGCGTGGCCTGTGCCTCCCTCACATCCCTGGTGGAAGGTTCTAGTATTGTCCTGTTGTACACTTGTAGAAATGGAAAGATAAAGAAACCTGTCCAAAATCTGTTTCAGTAAATTACAAAGCATGGTTTCCAACACATATTAGATGGTTAAAAGTATTAATTAATTAAATAGTATTAATAGTAGGTACTTGAAAATGAACAAACACATCAATCAATGACACAGTGAAATCAATGAATCATTCAAATAATAGGTAGCGCATCATTTAAAATCTCCATGGGGAGAACAGGAATGAATGTGTGCAGTGTTAGTGCAGGAGACAGAGCTCCTCATCAAGGCACCAACTCACCAGGATGTTCCCTTGTGGGTCACCAGAATAGCATCGCACCTTAGGGGAACCAGGTCAGAAAGTCGTAAGTGTGGGTGAGTGATTGACACTGAACTAGTTAAAATTGATGTCTGAGTATATGATGGAACAGAGCTGACTGTGAAGGCCTGTCTGGGGCCCTACACTGCATCTGGGGTGAGCTCATGCTTGTGTTAAGGCTGTAATGCTCATTGGGTGTCCATCTGACACATTAGCCACCTGGAATGCAGGCTGATATGGAGGCTTCATTATGGAATGGGCAGAGGTGTGCCTAAGGAATTTGGGGTAAAGGGAAGAACAGAATTACATTGAATTCCTTCTGTGTGCTTGGTACTAACATCAAGCAATTACACAGAAAGGCAGTTCTCATTTTGCTCAATCTTGACATGCATAGATTCCATTTACTATGGCTAATATAATACTTCTCCCTCCACCAAAATGACTTTGACTTCACTGTTAGCTCTTCAGTTCACACGTCCCTACATAAATACTAGATGGGCATCATGATCAGTGACCAATCAGTTCACTTCTTGCAAAGTCTGCCAGTGGTTTGGCCCTGAACACCTGTTATTCAAGTCACACTTGTCAGGAGCTAGTCTAGCTGGAGACAGAGCTGAGTAGCCAGGTGCCTGAGTAGCTGATACAAGGCAACAAGCCAAAATAGAATTCATAATCAAGGCTTTAATCACTTACTGCAATGGCATAAGCAAAAGGCTGAACCAGAGAAAGTGCTGACTCCCCTCTGTTCCGTTGTCTCCCATGGAATGGTGTTTCAGTCGAGGGTCAGCGTAGACATTTTGGGACATCATTTTCACAGTTAAAGGATCTCCAAACAAATGGCTCCTATAGTTTTGCTGACCCAGAGGCTAGGAGGCAAGATGAGGGAGGATTTGGAGCAGAAAAATACTGGGTAGTGAGTTAGAATGGGCAAAAGTGTCTTCAGGGTTTCCCCCTCCTCCACATCTCTATAAGGAGACCTCAGCGAGGACCTTAGATAAACAGACCTAGGGATGAAATCATCTGGGCTGGCAGTGCAAAAATGCATAAGAAAATGGCTGCCCAGGGGGCGTGACACCTTGACTGCAACTCCCTACAGGGTCTGTAAAGCACTGTGCAGATGTAGGGAGGAAAACATTCCCCCGAGGCCTGCCAGGTAAAGCCTTTCTAATTGCCTATGGTTTGGCCTGAAAATTTACACATAGGCTTTTTTTTCATTGTTGTTGTTGTTGTTGTTCTAGAGACAAACTCTGCAATGCACAGACAGGAAAGCATGTAGTTATATTGTCTCTTGTCCCCCAGGATAAACTGGCATGATATTTTACCAATGGGCTTGGTACTCTTTTTTATTTTCCTATATGCAACCTTGATATTCAAAAGACGAAATTGGCCAACAAAGATAAAAGTGCAGCAAGGAAATGGAAAGTGATAATGCTGGAAGTGAAACTGAATAAAATGTACATCGCGTTGTAGAAGAAATAGCTGACAGAGGAAATGTGAACACTCAGCCTTCGAGAGACTCCACATGTGCAGTCGGGGAGCTCAGGGACAGAGGATAGTCGACATTAATGGCAAAAAAAGGACGTCATTTCCTGGAGGAAGGAAGGCTGGCAAAAGATCTCCCACTAAAAGGACTCTCAGAGATGTTTCACAACATGGAGAGCACTAAGGACAAAACACTGGAAGTTGATCCAATCTTGGAAAGGAGGATGGCTATCTGCCAAGGCATGGAAAAGATGCTTGCTCTGTATCGTAATGGATGAAAAGAAAGCAAACACTGTTCAAAGGCTCTTGGCAGGTTTCTAACAAATAAGTAAAACCTTATAATTCTCCATGTTTCTGACATTTTAAAGTGCAGTTTACTAAATAATATTGGTTTTACTAAGTTTTATTTTCTCGTACGTCTGTAAGTGATAGTAAGAAAGTTTCGAATGTTTTGACAAAAATGTTCATATGTCATGAACCAATCATAACTTTTCCATTGATCTAAATTAAGACTGCTTGCACAGTCAGATTTATGGCCTTACATTACCTTGCAAGGTGAAGACTGCCTGTATTACCTAATATCTTTACAGAAAATCTTAAAGTATATTGTATTGTTTTTGCCATGAAGATAGAAGCTAAAGCTCAGAGTAGTGAAGTAAGCTGTCAGCGATCACAGAGCAAGTGAGTGATAGAGCTTAGATCTGAACACTAGTCTCAGTAACACTTCATTTTCTGCCCTAAACAATACCCTGGGAAAGCAGAGAGGAGTCTGCTACCCTGGGAAACGTTAGCAGTGGGTCAGATCTGGGGCTAGACATTCTCCTGTGCCAATAAACACGTGATCCAAAACTGCTGGAAGGGCATTCCGTAAAAGAATGGCTTCGAGTTTACAGTAATTCTGATAACAAAAAACCTTTAAAATGTATTTAGCACTCCCTCGATATAGTGCGTGCACTATGTAAGGGCTTCACAAGTGTTAACTCTTTTTTTTTTTTTTTCAGACAGAGTCTCCCTCTGTGGCTCAGCCTGGAGTGCAGTGGCATGATCTCAGCTCACTGCAATCTCCGCCTCCCAGGTTTAAGCGATTCCCTGCCTTAGCCTACTGAGTAGCTGGGATTACAGGTGTGCGCCACCACCAGCCGACTAATTTTTGTATTTTTAGCAGAGACACGGTTTCACCATATCGGTCAGACTGGTCTCGAATTACCAAACTCAGGTGATCTACTCACCTCCACCTCCCAAAGTGCTGGGATTACAGGTGTGAAACACTGCACCTGGCCAGTGTTAACGGCAACCTAATGAGGAAATTTCCATATTATAATATTCATTTATAATATTTTCTTTGAAATATACAAATTACATGGTTTTGTATATTTCATATTTATATTATGTTTTATATTTATGGGAAATGAAACTGAGGGGTGCAGAGGAAATGAATTCACCGCAGGACACATAGTAGTACCTAGCAGAATGGAGGTGAGGTCTCAGGCCCCAGCTTCCCACCTGGATGCATGTGCTCTGGGCTTACACCCTGTCACACCCTACCTGGCTTTAGTACCCCTCTCTCAAGTGACTCACTCCTCACCCCTCTCCCCTCAAGGCTCCAGTGCCTATCATGTGTTCATTCCTGCCTGACTATGATTCTCTGTTCCTAGGCTTGCTTCCTGATAATTGCTTAGACCTGTCCTGAGTCCTATCCTTCAGATTCCAGATCTGTCTGGTTTAATTCCAGGATAGGAATCTCGTTCCCACACCCATGCCTCTGCCTAGAACCCTGATAGCACTGCTATGAGTGGCTTCCTACCAGGACCCCCGTTAGCCTCAAGATGACCAAGGACATGTAAGAGACAAGTTTATTTTATGCTCTCCAGAAGAAAGATTCCCAGCAGGTGTCTGGCACCATGGTGCACCATTTATATATATTATGCAATTCAATTTTCACAGTAACAAGAATTGAGTTTGAGTTTTGTTTGCTCATTATTCTTTAGTTTTTATTTTGATTTACTATTTTTTCTATGGATTTCAGATGCTGTATTAATTCATTCTTACATTGCTATAAAGAACTACCTGAGTCTGGGTAATTTATAAAGAAAAGAGGTTTAACTGGCGCACAGTTCTTTAGGCTGTACAGGTAGCACGACTGAGGAGGCCTCAGGAAACTTTCAATCATGGCACAAGGCAAAGAAAAAGCCAACACATCCTTACATGGCAGAGCAGGAGAGAGAGAGAGAGAGAGAGAGAGAGAGAGAGAGAGAGAGAGAGAAGGGGGAGGCGCTGCACAGTTTTAAACAACCAAATCTCATGAGAACTCAGGCACATCATAGGAACATAAGGGGGAAATCTTTCCCCATGATTTAATCACCTCTCACCAGGCCCTCCTCCAATACTGAGTATTACAGTTCAACATGAGCTTTAGGCGGGGACACATATCCAAACCACATCAGGTGCCCAGGAAATAGTTAATAATAACATTGGGTCATGGCATGCACTCATCATTGTTTTGACACAGTCAGCTAGTTTTGTTTAGCTAGTTATTATAATTGTGTATTAAGCCCTAGTATACCCACTACCATAAACAAAACCCAGGACCTTGATACCCTGACAGCAGCCCATACCGAGCAGACCATGGTTCCTCCCATCTCCCTTTCTCTCCTCACTCAAAGTGATCAACATTCTGAATATTATGTGTGATGGTTAATTTTAGATATCAACTTGACTGGATTAAGAAATATCTCGAAAAATGGTAAATAATTATCTTGGGTGTGTTTATGAGGTTTTTTCCAGAGATTATCATGTGGGTCAGCGTGGACTAGGTAAAGATCTACCTTTAATGTGGGCAGGCACCATGTAATCTACTAGGAACCCGGAGAGAACAAAAATTTTTAAAAGGCCAATGTGTCATTCCATCTCCTGGAGCTGGAATATGCTCATCCTCTGCCTTGGACAACAGAAATCCAAGCCCCCTGGTCTTTTGACTCCAGGTCTTATACCAGCAGCCATGCTGGGTTGTCAGGCCTTTGGTCTCAGAATGAAAGTTACACCCATCAGCTTCCCCGGTTCTGAGGCCTCTGGACTTGGACTGAGCTGCACTACCAGCATCTCAGGATCTCCAGTTTGCAATTGACCTGTACTGGGACTTCTCAGCCTCCACAATTGTGTGAGACAATTCCCCTAATAAATCCCCTCTCATCTATCTGTATACAGATATATCCTATTGGTTCTGTCACTCTGAAGTACCCTGGCTAGCATTCCATGTCCATCTTGCCCCTGTTTTTTAACTTTTATATACTTTGATATCATTTTTATGTACTCTTACAAAATGTGGAAATGTTTTGGAAAAAAGGTGGAAATATGTATGTATGTATACACACATATACTCCTACACACAAACATATATGTATTAGTCTGTTCTCACATTGCTATAAAGAACTACCTGAGACTGAGTAATTTATAAAGAGAAGAGGTTTAATTGGCCCACAGTTCTGCAGGCTGTACAGGGAGCATGGCTGAGGGAGGTCTTAGTAAAATTACAGTCATGGCAGAAGGTGAAGGGGAAGCCAGCACATCCTACATGGCTGGAGCAAGAGTAAGAGAATGAAGAGGGAGGTGCCGCACACTTTCAAACAACCAGGTCTCGCGAGAACTATCACAAGTATAGCAAGGCGGAAGTCCACCCCCATGATTCCAATCACCTCCCACCAGGCCCCTCCTCCAATCCTGGGAATTACAATTCGACATGAGATTTGGGTGGGAACACAGAGCCAAACCATATCTATCTATCATCTATCTATCTATCTAACTATCTATCTATCTATCTATCTATCTATCTATCTATCTATATTTTTAAGATTCACATCTGTTTAATGTACATAAAGCCAAGGAAAGGACCATCTCAAATTCAACAGAAATATTCTGTACAATTATATGGCGGGGCTGAGGGAGAAGGGATGAGGCTTTAGAACCCACACGTGAATGTGTACAAAAATAATTTACACAACAACCCCCACCTGCAAGGATGGTGCAGCTCTACCATGCCCCTGGGGCTGGCTGGCAGATTGCAGACATGGCACCATTGGAGCCAACCAGTGTGGGCCCCAGGTGCTGGTGGGAGTGAAGAGGGCACCAGTCTGGAGGGGAGGACGGCTATAAGGAGGACTTGCTATACATATATTATAATTTTATAATATACATATATGAATTTGGGTGGGGACACAGAGACAAACCGTATCAACATATCAATATATCATAGAAAAATACGGGGTTAACCCAAAGAGGATGGGGTAATGATGGATTAACAATATATATTGATATGATTTTGCTCTGCGACCCCACCCATATTCACACAGACATAAACAATATTATTTATGTTATTTAAAATTTTGTATATCAGGCATCATGCCATGTATAATCCTTGGGGATTTTTCATTTATGCTACCTTGCTAGGATTCATCCACAGTTTCATCTGTCACTGGAGTATACTGGTTTGGATTGTAGAAAATTATTTTATTGTGGGAATACACAGAAATTGATTAGTCTGCTCTCCAGGTGATTTGCATTCAATCATTTCTAGGTTTTCTCTTCTAAACAGGGAAGCTACAAACATTCTTGCATGTCTCTCAAGTAGTTCAAAGTGGAATTACAAATGTTAAAAGGTATGTAAGCATTTCGTTTTAGGAAACAATGCCCACCTGCTTCCCGAAGAAACTACATCAAGCCCAATCCAGCAGCAAAAATTGAGAGAACCTATATGTCCACATCCCTTCCAGAATTGACATTTGCAGATTTTGTATGTGTGCCTACCAAACGAGTATAAAATACTAAATCATCCTATTTGTGATTTTCATTTCTCTCTTTACTAACAGTGTCGAAAATCTCCACACAGGTTTAGTGGGCACATGTGTTTTTATTTTTTAAGACATCTGTTCAGGCCTCTGCCTAACTTTCCATTGATTGCCCATGCTGATAATGAGCCTGTCACCAGAGAAATGGCCTCTGCATCTCACCCTGAATGAGCATGGCTATTTCCAGGACTCTGACTCTGTGATTTCCCCCACTACTCTGATCTATGATGAGCTTTACTGTTTTGAGACTTTAGAGCAAACTATCTACATACTAAAGGAAACTTCAGGCTGGCAAAGAGAATGGGGAAATTATAGACAAGCCCAAGAGAGGCCCCTGTAATGATGCCGTATGTTAGACATCTGATCAGCTTCCAATAACTGCCTTAGAAGTTTCTGGTGGGTGAACTGGGCAGAATCTTCAAGTTGGGATGAGTCTAGACATTCAGGTAACAGGAAGCTCCTGTTACCTGTTACAGGGGAGGGGATCCAAGCAATGTGCTTCATGGGCGTACCTTCATCATCTGTAAGCCACACCACTGGACTGGGATAAAGTTAGGAATACTCCTTTCGAGGAGGGCTGATGCAAGCAAGCTGAGATCACAGGGCCCTCTCTACGTAGGAGCCACAGGCCTGGCAGATGTGGCAAAGAAACTGGCTGGAACTGGGGCATGGGGATTAATGCAAAAGTCTATAAAAATATCGGGTTAACACAAAGAGGCTGGGATAAGGATGGGATTAACAAGCCAGCATGTAGAGAGACACTGAGATACAATTTCCAAAATGACCCAGGTCAGACTGGCAGCAAAGAGTCTTCTGGCAGCTATTTTGGGTTCCGGGAGTCATGAGCTGCACGAAGGTCCTGTTGCATCATTCAAAGATCCAATTACTGAAAGACAGAGCTGGGAACATAGTTTCTGTCTCAGTCGGAACTGACTTAGGAGTCACAGTGAGTCTATGCCTCCATGTAGGAAGCCCCTTTGCCAGAAACTATGGTGGAGAAGAGGATTTCATTTTAATGAACATTTATATACTTCATATATTCCAAGCACTTGACTTTGTTCAGGGAAACAGAGTTAAATAAGGTATAGCATCTGCTCTGAAGGTGCCGAATAACATTAATAACATGAATTTCATCAGCGATCAGCATGACTCACTGTACTAAACACTTCACCTGAATTCTTTCACTTAATCCTATAACAATCAGCCGGGCATGGTGATGCACGCCTGCCATCCCAGCTATATGGGAGGCTGAAGTGGAAAGATCACTTGAGCTCAGGAGTTCCAGGCTGTAATGAGCTATGATCGCATCACTGCACTCCAGCCTGGGTGACAGAACAAGATTCTGTTTCTTAAAACATAAAATAAAATAAAATTCTGTAACAACCATATAAAGTAAGTACCAATATTTTCCCCATTTTCCAGTGAGGACATTGAGGCTCAAAAAGTTTCAGAAATTTTCCTAAGGCCATTCTGAAAGTAAGTGGAGTAGGAGGAATTTGAAACTAATCAGTTAGATCCTAGAGGTCACGTGCTTAACCACCCAGCGTGTGTTTCCTAAGCTTCCTTTTATTGGATGGAGCAGGAACTCCCCAGCCTCCTCATCAGGTAACTTTTTGTGCTGTGATGGTAACCACCTAAGACTTAAAACTAAGTACAAATTCCTTCAGTTCTCATGCATGGTACACGTCTCATAACATGGTATACATCTTCAAGTACTATAGAAACCACAAAACCAATAGAACTTAAATTAAACTTGCATGTTAATGAGGCAGGGCATGAGGTTTTGCAACCATAAATCTCAAAAAGTTAGGAAAATCCCTTTGAGGAGGGCTCCTCTGTGTCCTGGAGCCCCAGCATCTCCCACCACTTCCTTGTATTTGAGCAGCTACGAAACTTCGCTAGTACCTCATACCGTGGTGCCATTTGGCCTCCACCAAGTGAAAGCACATTGTTTATTAGTTACATCACCCCAGTACATTTCCTATTAGCTTGTGACAGTGAAAGAAGCATTCCTGGGCACCAACTCAGTTATAAATACAAACTCACGGGCACTAAAATCTCTGGCTATGCTCAGGGGTAGACTAGCAATGACTTAGAAAATTGTGGACCTCCATTTGAGAAATACTTTATTATGCTCTTCAGCCTCCTTCTAACACCAGTCCTCATCAGAAGGCAACAACCTCCCTGTATGATAAGTGTTAAGACAGAAAAACACAGAATCCATGGTATTGGAGAGGGCACCCACTCCTCTATCCAAACAGTATAGGAAAGTCTTCCTGAAGGTGTGACTACTGGGTCTGGCCCTGGAGAGGAAGAAAAGTGTTCCCCAGGTGGAAGAAATGACATAAAGAAAGGCAATAGAACATGAAGCAGCATCATATGTGCACAAGAGACAAAAGAATATATAATCCACAAAGAGTAAGAGAAAGAGGAAGCCAGAGAAGCTGGTAGAAGACAGATCATAGGGTACCTATACCTATATCTGAAGGTCTACATGAACATCATCTACATCTACACCTATATCTACATCTGAGTGTCTGTCTCTACATCTACGCCTACACCTACACCTATATCTGTATATCTACATCAACATAATCTACACCTACATCAACACCTACATCTGCATGTCTACATCGACAACATCTACATCTACACCTATATCTACATCTGAGTGCCTACATCTATATCCTCTACACCTACATCTGTATATCTATATCACCTTCATCTACACCTAGATCTCCACCTACACCTACATCTACATCTGTATATCTACATCAACATCACCTATACCTATACCTGCAACTACATCTGTATATCTACATCAACATCACCTATACCTGCAACTACATCTACATCTGTACGTCCACATTAACATCATCTACACTACATCTACAACCTACAACCATATCTACACTCTGAGTGTCTTACATCACCATCATGTACACCCTACATTTATCTGACACCTCTGCATCTATATATCTAACATCAACTTTATCTAGCACCTACATCTACATCTGTATATCTACATCAACATCATCTACACCCACACCTATACCTACATTTATATATTTACCTCTGCATCATCTCCAGCTCCATATATGCCTACACCGATTTCTACATCCATATGTCTATACCTATATCTACATCAACCTCTACATTTACATCTATATCTATATTCTTGGCCTGCCTATGAACCCTTTGAGAAAAGGCAGGAAAGCATTAGAATTGTCAAATGCTTTTTCATTTCCTTGTGCACTATGTGTATAAGAAACACCTCTGCTTGGTTTGAAATGGAAAGATCATGACTATGGATGAGGCAGTCGTCTCCCAGTTGCCATGGACATCTACCTTGGTTGCCAGCTCCCTGTATCCTGGCATGGCAGGGCTATAAGAAGTGCTTGAGTTGATGAGAATAACACAGGACTCTTATTTACCATCACTAGCATTAGCTTGCATTGTGCAGCCACGGTTTACTTGGTGTTTCAAATTGCATTCCCACTTCCCTATGCTCTCATCATTGCAGCTCTCATGGCTACATTCCTTAAAGCAATAACTTTCATTTACAATAATGTTCCTTTAATAGGGGCACGTTGGCCAATATTCATGCACAACCACTTGGCATAGCATTTTTCATCGAAGAGCCTGTGCCAACATTAAATAGGTGAATTTAGCAAAAGCAGAAAAGCATAAAGAAGAAAATAAACATGACCCATGAACCCAGTTCCTAGAGTACTGTTTACATTGGGTGTGCTTTTCCCAGAGAAATTCCTCTTTGCATATTGAGAACATATTGAATTCTAACTCTTACTGTTAACATTATAATATAAACATTTCTATATAACTTTGAATACTTCAGAAAATAATTTAATGGCTATGTACTCTTTCTTTGTATGTCCTCATATCATTATTGACCATTTCTACTACACTTTGTTCCTTCTTTTCTATTTATTCATTTATTAAATATCCATCTAGCACTTACTTGAATCAGCAAGACATGCAAGGATTTTGTGGGTTTTTGTTTGTTCATTTTGTTTGTTTGTTTGTTTTGAGATAGAGTCTCACTCTGTCACCCAGACTGGAGTGCAGTGGCTCGATCTCCACTCACTGCAACCGCTGCCTCCTGGGTTCAAGTGATTCTCCTGCCTCAGCCTCCCAAGTAGCTGGGACTACAGGCGCCTGCCACTACACCCAGCTAATTTTTTTGGATTTTTAGTAAAGACATGGTTTCATTTATGTTGGCCAGGCTGGTCTCAAACTCCTGACCTCAAGATCTGCCCGCCTCGGCCTCCCAAAGTGCTGGGGTTACAGGCGCGAGCCACCGCACCCCCAGCCGGTCCTTGTTTTAAAGAGCTTACAACTGAATGGGCAGAAGCAGATAGTAACAAGTGAACGAAAGTAGTAAGAGCTCAGATTTACAGATGTTATATTCTAACTATGTTTAGAGGGGAAAAAATGCAGCTTTCAAATTTCATTTACAGTCTGTCTTTCACATAGTCTCCCATCCACAATAGTGTGAGCAGAAAATAAATAAGTAAAGTAAAATAGATGTGAGTACCAACCAAGAAAACTAGACTGATTTACAACATCAAAATTTTTTTCTTAGCTAAATCTTAGCTTCTTCAGTCAAAATACCCCACCACTGAGATTCCAACTCTCTTGCCAGAGCAGAACTCATTCCTGAAGTGCCTGCCTCCAGCGTCCATTCTCAAACTCTCTGCCTTCAGGGCTATCTTAATCCTAACACCAAGCTTGTTTAGTCCACTATATTCTCAGCATCTCTAAGTGAATGCAGAGGAATTTCCAGTTTCTTTCTATGGCACAGGAAGACCAAAGGGATCCAGAAATGGTGCCAAAAAATATTTTGCCCCTTGCTTCTGAAGTTGTTGATTTATCCTTGTCCGGCATAGGGCAGAGGTCTTCCCCTAGAGCAATAATTCTTTAAGTATGGTCCCCAGCCCACCAACACCAGCATCACCCAAGAAACTGTCAGAAGAACAAATTCTTCTCCCCAGACCTACCAAAGAAGAAACTGTGGGTGGGGCAGTGGTCCAGCAATCTGTGTCTTAGAGCTCTTGAAGCTTATTCAAGGAGATTCTGATGTGTACTAAAGTTTCAGAGCCACTGCCCTAAATGATTGCACATCCAGCAAAAGGAGCTATGCTCCTGATGTTCTTCTCACATGCAATATCCATCAGGATGTTTTGAGAAACCCCACCTCCAGGCACAAGCTCCAAGGAGTGGAGGAAACACCAATCTTTCAGGATTGTTCCCTGTCTCCTTCCTCTGAACCATCTTACAAGATTGGAAGGAACTGGCTTGCAGAGTCTCCTGGCCCTACATTGTGTGCTGCTCCCCCTTCTCTTTCTTCTCTGCTTACCCCTCCTTCTCCCTGACTGCACAGCTCACTTTCCTGCCGGCATAGGTGCAGGTATCCACTCCACTTTTCTGGAAAGAACAGGAATGCCATAATGCGCTGCCTCCAGGTTTGTTTCCTGGTATTCCAAAAGGCCTCAGAAAGTTATCTCTCTCTCACTCTTGTTTTTACTGAAGCTCCCGTTTGTTCCCACAAAGTCTGATTTACAATCCATATTTTCTTGATATAGATTTAAACAAAAAAAAAGTCTATTTTGACAGTCAGACTGGAGAAACGAGTTTATTGATTTAGCAGGTATGTCTTCTCTCTCTAAAGCACTAAAACGCATTGCTTTAATCAGGTTGAAGTCTCCAAGGCAAAAATAGTCAGAATATAGAAATACGTCTGAAAATGTTTCCAAAAATAATATCCCTGCTGCAACAGCACAAAACTCAAAGTGAATTTTTTGATTCAACAAGTGTTTATTGAGTCCCTTCTATGTGAAGAAACTATTCTAAGCACTGGGGAATCATCAGTGATACTAGATATTCTGTAAAAGTTGTTACATCATTTATGTCATTCAATCATCAAAACAATCTTAAGAGTATAAACCATGAAGTAATTTTCTTAGAGAAGAGAAATTGGAAGACAGATTGTGTTCTCTCTCTTGGTTTTCAGCACAGATACCTCCTCGTCCAATAGACTTGTTCTCCATTTTATTCCCCATCATGGCATTTTCTTTGCTTCTGTCAATATGCATTCCTCGATGTGAAGTTATGTATGTATACAAATGCATGTATACACAGAAATGCATGCAATCCATGTACCTGTTTATCTTGTCATCTGGCTTCCCTCAGCACAGTGTGTGATGGGCAGAAGAGTGTCTCCTCAGAGATGCCCATGCATTATCCTCAGAATCTGTGAACATATGATGACATATGGTAAGGAGGAATTAAGTTTGCAAATGGAATTAAAGTTAGTAATCTGCTGACTTTAAGATAAGAAAATTACCCAATGTCATCTAAGCTATATCAATGGAATCTCAGGCATTCTTTAAATGTGCATGGGAGAGACAGAAGAGTCAATGTTAGAGTGACATGATGTGAGACTCAACCCCCTTGAAGACAGAGGCAGGGACCACAAGCCAGCCATACATACAGCCTCTGGAAGCTGGAAATAAAGTTGTCAGTTCTTCTCTAGAGCCTCCAAAAGGATGCAGCCCTGCCCACACCTTGATTTTGGCCTTCTATGACCTATTTCAGACTTCTAACCCCCAGAACTATAAGATCATAAATTTGTATTGTTTGAAGCCATCACATGTGTGACAATTCTTTACAGTAAATAGGATGCTAATGTAGTGTAAGCATCAGGAGGGCAACCACTGTAGCTTCTTCACTGCATATACACCCAGCCCCCAGCACAGTGCTGAAAGCGCAGTGCCTGCTGATAGCACAGTGCACAGCAATGTTTACAAGGTGAATAGACACATAAGAACCTCAAACTCCCTCTCCAGAAGGATGCTTGTTTCCCACCTCTGGTCCCATATTACCCCATGCACTACATTGAGACCTTTTCATGTATCACCTGGAGCACCTCTGCAGCCTCTAAACAGGTACCCTCTGCATCTAGGAGGGGCTTGGTAAAGTTTAGGTCTAGCGATGCAACTCTGCTTCCCAAAATCCACTGACAGACACTCAAACCTCTTTACACAGGCTTCAGAGCAGGCTGCAGTATGCCCTCACCTATAATTCCTTATTTTCCATAACTTCTAGTTATGTGCACCAAAACCAAGCCTCTCCATGCATCAGACCCATATGTGTGCTCCTGATGGGCATGAGAGCTGTGTAGAGTTCTGTGTCATGCACATGGCCCTGCCCCACTCCATAACCAGTAGGTTGGAAGTGGAACCAAGCATCTTTAATATCTAAAAATTTCCACATGTGTCAGCCAAGTTGAGAATCACTAGTCCAATTATTACTTCTCTAAACACCCCACAGACTTTTCTGTGAAGACATCTCAGCCTGGGAAACAGAATACACAACAAATCTCTCCCTCCTTTAAAATTCAGTGTTATTTTAGCTGTACTTCTAGCTGTTAGCACTTTGCAGGTTTTAGTTTTTACTGTGGTTACCTAAGTATTTTTCCTACGGTGACTATTAGATTGCAAGCCCTTGATCACAGGGAATCATACCTCTGCAGGGAGCTCCCTGAAAGCACAAGTATATGTTACGGGGCTGCTTCACAGGTTTACATTTCATTGTGTGCTGAATCTGAAGTCATCCAAAGAGGTTCTCAAATGAATGACAACACACAACTGTCACGAAGCTAGTCCTTTACTGCCTGTATAAATTCTTTCACTTAATGATCCCCAAACTGCCCAGGACAGCCTGATCCTCACCTAATTTTATACCTGATGAAACTGAGGCTTCATGATATTAAATTATTTGTGGAAGGGTCAGAGGCAGGACTCAAATTTGAGGGTTGCTCAAGCCACTGCTCCAGGCTGGTCTGGTGAACAGGTCTTCCCAGCAATAGGAAAGGTAGAGAGCAACCAGGCTGCGCTGGTCCACACTGGCTCCCTTTCCGCCCAGGAAAAAACAGGCAGCTTTTAGATTCCCTCTTTCGGGTCATCAGGGAATTTCTCCAGGTGCTGTTTCCAACCCTGATTTGAAACTTCTGACTTGCAATGATTTCCTTAATTTCCCTCTGGTCCCTGTCTGCCCAGTGCCCTTATATTCATGACTTTACTGAGCTTTGTTCCTCCCATATGGCCTCCTGGATCCTTCCCTCAGGCTCCAGGCTCTCCCCACCGTTGGTCTAGGTGTCTCCCACCCCTAACCCAACCTAGTTCAGGAGCCCTTAAACTTGGTTTCTCAGGGAGGGCATTTAACCAAAGACAATTCCTTGCCCAGAATAGGCTCAAGTAGATATTTATTAATCTGGCAAATATTTCAAGTAAACAACTGGTGTGCAGATGGGTCCAAGCATTGTAAGGAATGATCTTCAACCCTGTCACATCAAACACCACATCATCAGATCCATAGCCCCGAACTATAAGCCTGGAAAAATCGACAATGAAATAGAGATTTTTTTATGGTTACAAGGATCATTGCTGAATAGTAAACTATATGTTGAAATTATATTGCCACAAATCTAGGAGTAAAATAAATGAAATCAATATGAAGGCAAGAAGTGAGTAACAGCCAGCTGAGGGCTAGAAGCAGGCCTAGCTGGTGTCCTCAGAGCATCCTGCCTCTGTTCTTGGCTTCCTACTTAAAATGCAATAGACACAAAAGTGGGCAGCTTACTCAGCACCAGTGTTCGCTCTTTCCTGGGAATCATACAGCGCCACGAAGCATTAGCATTGAAATGCATGCTTCTAGGTTAAAGCTTTGGCTGCAGCTGCGCCAGGAGGGCTGCTGGGAAAACCTACCCCCATAGTCAGCGCCATCTAATCAGCAGCTTGAATCTTGTTTGTTTGTTTTTTTCCTAGCTGTTGTTCAGCCTTTTGCAATTAATCCATTCATTCATTCTCTCAGCAAACATTTACTGAGCATTTCCTCTGTTCCAGTGCCATACTACTTTACAGGGATTAAAAGATAAAACACTTAGAGCCCAGCCATAGAGGAACCCAGGTTCTAAAATAGGGACACTGAACATCCCGGTTTGCCCAGGCCTGAGAGGTTTCCTTAGTCCGATCAGGAAAGTTCAGGGCAAGTCAGGACACCTCGTCACCCTGTGGTGGAGATAACAGTTCTGACAGATCATCCTGATGGTGTGAAAATGCTAAGTGGAGATGTTCCCAGAGCGTTTCCAAAGTCCCAGAGCAGCTCAGTATGTCCAGACTCCACCACAGCCTCGACGCACGAACGAACACAAGGAGCTGAGGCAAGCGGCGGCCCGGGAATCAATCAAGGAGAAGTGAGGAAGGTTGGCGGAAAACGGAGAGGATGGCCAAGCACCTGGAAGCCCAGCGCTCAGACTTCTGAGTCTCAGCAGAAAAGTATGCCCATGAAGGCTGAATCCCGCCTGCGGAAAGGAAGATGAATAGAAATGCTCACCACCTTCCAGGAGTCCGCGATGAGATGGGAGGAACAGAGGCCTCACTAAGCAACACTGAGCGCTGTGATCAATACGTGCCCAACACAGAGAAACCAGGAGGAGCAGCCGGCTTCCCGTGCCAGATGGGAAAAGGGAAGCTGCTCCAGGAAGCAAGATGAGATTCATAAAGACGAGTCTCTGCAGGCTGGGAAGGAGGGTGTGCAAGAGCATTTTAGGTCACAGAAAAGAACTTAAACAAGGGAGGGATGAGAGGGACTTTCAGGAAATGGTGTCTAGACCAGGAGAGAATATTAAGCCTGACGGGAGGCGAGTTGAAGCAGAAGGTGGGCCGTGGCTGGAGAGGAGGCGCCACGGTGAGAATTCCTCAGGCCAGCCTCCCTCGGTTTCCCGCGGTGACTCCAACTCCCCAGAGCTGGAGCCCAGGGATAAGGCGCTGCAATGGCGCTTCCTGCCCACTAGCGGCGGCACCTACAGCCCCCTTCTACCAGCTCCCCAGCTGGGTCACACTGACCAGTGTACCTGGCACCCCATAAACGCTGCTGCTGCAAGCCATGGGGATCAATGAATGAAGCTTTAATAGTAAATCCATAGGAACAATGTACATTGATGCAGGGTAATTCTGTCTGAGGTGTAGAGGAAAGAGAGACGTGAGAGACGTGAAAAGAGAGGGAACAGTTAGAAATCAACTCCAACAGGAATGATCAACTCCAACAGGAATCAACTCCAACAGATCTAGAGGCACTTCTGGAAGAACCTTCAGGAATCTGCACCCTCCTAGTAGTGAACAGAGGCTCCACCCCGGCCTTGCCTGGCTCACCATTGCCACACACCATCCTGACAGACGCTGGCTGCAAAACTCACCAAGAAGACCCAGCCCACCTCCTCTTGCAGAGGCCCCATCCTTCCAGGTTCCTGGATGTGATTTGGGACAACTGACAGTCCGTTCTCCAAGTCTGAAATCACTTCAGGATGATCTCTGGTAAAGATTGTACCTCATGACTCGTACAGGTGTCACCACAGCCTACTGGACACAGGGGAGACATCTGACTCAGACCAAACCATAGAGTGAGCTAAAGTGCTCAGATTCCACTCCCAGGGGCTGATCTCACCTATGAAGCCAAGTCTGGGAAGGTCATCTCTGGGCATGTGCAAACAGAGGAAAGGGTTAAGAGGGGAATTAATGTGTAACACACATGAGCGATATTATGCAACCCCTAAAAGATACAAAAAAAAAGGGGTCTCTACATCCTAATTTTTCCAGTTCTCCGGAACTAAGGAGAAGCAGAAATTTAAAATACCATGCAATCCTGGAAGATACAAACGAGGATTTCAGATTCCAATTTTCCTATGGTCTGGCTAAGCTGAATTCCTTAAATAAGCCAATTTATATATAAGCTTAGAAGAATGCCTGGCAAACAGTGCACATGTGTCGGCCACTATTATTTTGGGTACAAAAGAGATTGTCTGTTATAATGTTGGAAAATAAAGGTATTAAGGCTATCTAAGTGGATTCTCTCTTTGTTCTACTTTCAAAGACCATGGTCAACAAAGGAATACATTGTCTTTTTTCCTCAATGATGGAAATTTAGAGAATTGTGGATGGTTCCTATCAAACTAATTACATACTCTGAAAAGCTATTTTCAGGACCCATTGATTTTCATCCATATATCAATTTTGGTGTTTCATTTTCTTTCTCAATAATATAACTCTGTATGATTTTGTTTGGGTGCAGATCAAAGAACATTTTATAATCTACAGAAAATGGCAGACCTTATTTGTAAGGTCCGCTGAGCTCTTGCTAATACCCTTTAATCCAATGCAATAGCTTCTGGTCTTGAGTCATAAATTAAACCTGAGCAACAAAAATCCAGTTTTATTCTAATACTCATACTATAACCTGACAAAATTTGTAACTCAAATGAATCGGTTGGTGCCCATAGCAAAATCTGATTCAATGCAACTTACTTCCTGGAAGTCATATGCCAGGAGGATTATAGGCATTTGTCTGTTTAAAGAAAGCATTTCTTAGGGTTAGCGTGTGCATGACTTTGTTCCAAAGTCAAAATAGGGTGCATGTTAAGTTTAAACACTCTGGAAGGATTGGGTTCTCTTGATCTTGGCATGATGACTGAAATAGAACCAGGGTGGGCCAAGATCAGAAATTACTAGCAAGAGATATCAAGTGTAACCAAGCATATCTTGGGTTGTCAGAGACAACCCGAGATGAGAATCAGGAGGGGCTGAAGAAAGAAAGGCACATTCTTTGTCCAGTGTAATCTGAAGTGGGGGTGCCACACATAGCTACTGTGATTGTGACTTGCCCAGAGATCATCACCCAGTGGGGTTGAGTCCAGCCCCCCTCTGATTACTAAGCTGTGGCACTCAGACACCAGCCTTTTCTAAGTCACTTGAAGATACTTTAGGGGGCCTTGAGGTCTTGGCAGGAGGTCACTATATAAGTGTGAAGTCAATCAATTAATCAATAATTAAATAAATACTTAGTACAAATGGAATCAGCTCCCAGAAGAATTTGAAAATATGGGTTTAAAGAAATAGCCCAGGCTGGGTGCAGTGGCTCATGCCTGTAATCCCAGCACTTTGAAAGGCCATGGAGGGTAGATCACCTGGGGTCAGGAGTTCAAGACCAGCCTGACCAACATGGAGAAACCTTGTCTCTACTAAAAATACAAAATTAGCCAGGAGTGATGGTGCATGCCTGTAATCTCAGCTACTGGGGAGGCTGAGGCAGAAGAATCACTTGAACCCAGGAAGCGAAGACTGCGGTGAGCCAAGATCGCACCATTGCACTCCAGCCTGGGCAACAAGAGCAAAACTCTGTCTCAAAAAAAAAAAAAAAAGAAAAGAAAGAAAAGAAAAGAAAGTATGTGGGGAGGAAGGGGGCAAGAGCTCTTCCTTTGTATTATAAACTGTTGTATACCATTCATTTTATAAACCTATGGATAGGTCACTCTATTTAAAATTTCAAATTTACAGAAGGATCTTTCAGGAGTTTCTCATAAAATGGTTGCAGAGCAAGAGAGATACAGGCTCTAGCTCTACCAAATATTGAAGGTCTCAAATATGTTCAATGTGATGATGCCTCCCACAGCACAACGCGGTTCCCCCCTTGCTAAGGATCTGGTGCATAGACACTAAGAGAGGAATTTCAAACCGGGAAGGAGGGTACTCTTATCATCAGTTCCTGAATGCCAACCCATGCCAACATATCCTCAGTTCAATCATACACAAGATATTTTGCCATGAAATTATTTTCTTTACATTTGAATTAATATTCTTAAAATCACAATGTGGCTAGGACAAAAAGGACAATTTACAAAGACTCATGGAGCCAAATCAGATGACCAGGAGCACAGAAATGGATTTCTGCTGCAACCAAGCCCCATTTGTGTGGATTTTTAAAAAACTCAATTGCCTATTCCAATTTTTTTTTCATTTTAACAATTGACACACACATATAACACTATGAAATTACGTTTTGCATTTTTTGGTATAAGAAGCAAAGCCAGAACTTGAGGTACAGTGGAATGATCTATTTGGAAGGATTCACCACAAGTAGGCAATAAACTTCAGAGGAGAAGGGGAAGGAGCTATTTAAAATAGTAAGTGAGTAAGTCACTTCTCTATGTAATGAAAACAAAATTGCAATTGAAAAAATAAGTAGGTTTCCAATTGGCTATTGCCATTCTTCTTTGAAAAAAATAAACATTTTACCTTCCATACTAAAAAAAATTAATCAATCAACAAAAATTAAGCATTTGTTAGATATATAATCCGTTCTCAGAAGAATTCCAAAGGGTAAACTCTTCCTATTTGGGGATGTCAAAATGACTTCTATCTTGTGAAATAAAAGTGATAGCATAAGTTAATTGATTGCATTTATTATCTTTTTTACAAAATTTAAAAGTTAAGAAACTTTTCATTGTGCCCCTGTTTTGTTTGCTTCAATTACTTTATCCCTTGGATTCCAAGCATTGAAACCACTCCATCAGTTGATGACTCTATGAATCTAACACTAAGAATGACTGGGCAAAAGCAATACAATATGAATTAGATCACCCAACTGTTTAAGTAATGTTGAGCTGTTCAAATAGCTTAGAAGGGAAAAACCAAGAAGGACCTAACAAACTGGTTAATCATCCTGGTGCTAAATCTAGTAACTAGTTTATCACATATAAAACTCACATGCACATTCATTGATGCATTCTTTGCCACATTCAACAAATTTTTATGAGTGTTTGCTCCATTCAACAAGTTTTTACGAGTTTGCCCATGGGGCTGAGTGTTAGATTTTAATGAGGACATAACAAATGAGAGAGGTCCCCCAGCCAGCAACAACCACAAAAAACTATCATATAAAATGGAAATCAGGTCACATGACAAGTGCAGAGACGATCCTATAAAAATAATGTAAAGGATGACTTGATTTATCTCTTAATATCATGTAATGATATTATAAACTATTTTAAGCATTATTTGGTATATCTGCCTACAATGGAGAGCATGCATTATGAACTTTCCAGAAAAAATATACCCTTCAATTTTCTTTAAAATATTTCTGGAGAAATACATATTTTATCCCATAGAAAAATAGATTCTTATTATCTGCTCTCTATAGAAACAAGAAGCTCCCATCACCCCCAGCAAATACCTGGTCTCAAAGCTGCTTTGACCAATGAACTTTGTTTGCCCTCAAATGTACTTAAGCACACCTGGTCATACTAGAACTTCTCACTCCCTAGAGTAGTGGAGGGAAACATGACTACAAGAAAGAATTCCTTCCAGTCTGTGTTAGGGTCAGGGTGTCAAAGAACCTTACAAATAATTGTATGAATCTATGTCAATTGAATAATTTAACTCAAAAAGTTAAAAATTCACAACATCTGTTGTGAACGTAAAATCAATAAAAAATTTTCTGGAAAGCAACTTCAAAATATGCTTCAAGAATCTTAAAAAGTTTTTTACAGAAGCTACTCTATGATTATTTTTAACTTTTATTTTAATTTCAGGAGTACGTGTGCAGGTTTGTTTTATAGGTAAACTTGTGTCATGAGGGTTTGTTGTACAGATTACTTCATCATCCAGGTATTAAGCCTAGTTGTTTTTCCTGATCCTCTCCCTCCTGCCACCCTCCACCTGCCGACAAACCCCAGTGTGTATCGTTCCCCTCTATGAGTGCATGTGTTCTCATAATTTAGCTCCCACTTATATGTGAGAACATGCAGTATTTGGTTTTCTGAAGAACCTTAAAAATTAAGACACCCTGTCACCCAATAATTTATTTTGCTTATAGCAAAACAATATTTTAAGTGATTTATCAGATTTACGTATTCACCACATTTTTGTAAACAAGAGCAAAAATGTAGATCTCCACTATTGAATATTGGTTAAACGAATTGTAGTGGACTCATAATGTGCAATCACAAAATGTAATTAACTGCATTTTTAAAGGCAAGAAATGATGTAGGAAAATTTATATGATGGAATGTTAAGTGAACAAAGTAAGATTGAGAATTAATATGCTGAAGGATTCCAATTTTGTGAAAACAAATGATATTCTATCTTGGGGAGATGAGGACATGGCTGATATTTTTATTTGTAACTTCTACAGTTTTAAAATTGTATACAACAAGCACATAACTTCTTCAATGCTAGAGGAATTCTCTCTTTCTGCATATTTGCTTATCCAAGCCATGCATTTATATAGCCAATTTCATAAGAAGAGAAAATTTCCTTTTACTTCTCTAAGATCAAAGCCTGGTCATAGTTTCCAAGAGGCAAGTGGCATCACGTTTTCCCACCATACTCTTTATTTGAAGTGTCAGTTTGATGTAAATCTCTGCCCAGTGTGACTTCCTAGCCAATATGCTTGCTTTAAAATGCACATTAGGATAAAATTGCTTCCTATTTTTTTGCAAAAATGGCTTCCAAGTATCCAAGTATAGTACAAGTGCTAATAATTTGCACAGTTTTCAAACAACTGACAAATTGGCAAGCACCGAGCTTGCAGCTGCTCCAGCTCCCATTTGCTTTAGAAAAGTATACATTTCATATAGAAAAGACTATCAGGCATAACGCTAACTCTGATTTATATTTACAAGTGTGTGTTATTTGAATTATCTGCTGGATGTTCAAGTTTGCTTGTTATTGACAGATTGTGGTTATATCATTAATTTATCCTAAAGCCCTGTAAGAATAGTTTCCACCTATCAAAAATTGTGAAGTAGTTACACTCATAAAGGATTAGATTACTGTCTTTCAAATTAGAAGAAGAAAAGATGTCATTGTTATTCTTGAGTCAAATTGTAGAGTTGCAATTATGTTGGCCCATAGTTAGCTGCCCTTCTCCTATGCCTTGTAAAGCACTATCTGGTGTGCAAATGAGGAAGTCAATCTATAAAGAAGCGATATGATTTTCCCACAATTTTACATTGTATTAAAGAGAGGTCTAGCATTTAAATCCTCCTGTCATTAATTCGGTGTCTTCAACATGCTACATCTATTTTGAGAAGTCTATAAGGGAAAAGCAAATTTAAAAAGTAATGATATTTTGATAACTGGCAACATTAGTGCAGACCATTTATTAAGGGCATGAGTATTAAAATTCTAAAATATATTCACACATAAAATGCAAAATTAAGGAAATCCTATTGTCACAAGTAGCCTTCACCTAAATAAAATTTTGAAATACATATTTTTATGTCTGCTTCTTTCACTCAGTATTATGTATGTGAGGCTGATCCATGTTCTTCTTGGAGTGTAACTCATTTATATCTAGCACTTTATGATTTTTCATTGTATAAATACATCACAGTTTCTTTATCCATTTTGTTGAAAACAATATGCTTCTTAATTACATATAATTTTTTGCAGTTGTCACAGGAATTGATCAGTTATATTATTACACAGTCCTAGAGTTCATTTATCTGTTTGTTTCTGGATATTTTCTCCCAGTTTACCTTGCATAATATGTTCTCATTTATTTCCTCTCTTTCCATCAACAGTTACTTTCTTTCCTGGATTAAGTTACTTTATACTATTTTCTATTTCATTATATTTTCTATAATTGCTTTGATTCACTGTTTCTTCATTTTATCTTAAATATCACAGATTAACTTTTCTGCAAGCTTAATTCTACTCTTTAATTGTTTCCAAATCTAATGTATTTAGTTTGTTAAGGTCTTCTTTTCAATGCATTATCTTTCTGTCTCTATTTGTTTGATGCATGAAATACTCTCTAATCAGATTGAGAATAAATATCAACCACTCTATAGTCTTATTTTATTTTATAAAGTAAATGTTTTCAAGGGGAAGATTTTCTTTGTGTCTCTAAACATTATTCACTTGATCATTTCAAATGAATGCCTATATATTTGTTGTTAAATTATGTATTTTATTGTCATAATAATGGATGATTTTCAAAAAGTTGCCTTTAAAATCTATCCAGAGGCACCTTTTCTAATAGAAAAATTATTTCCCTCCAGGGACAAATAGAGAGATAAATCATTCTCATATCCTAATGCTAATCAAGAGTCTTAACTGGATTCAAGACAGTGTTATTGGATATTACCAAACACACCTTCATAGAATTCAGTAAATATAGAGATATCATATAGGTTCAAAATTATGAGATAAACATATGGGGGAATATATTATAGACTATATTTCCAAAATTACTGAATGTAGAAAGCCCTATTATCTTAACTGAGAAAAGACCATATTCTGTTCATTGTTGATGCTGCTCTTGCTGCTACAAATTCTCTTCCCTTTGGATGCTTTTGATGGAATAATTAGCATTGCTTCTTACTCTATCAGGGTCTCAGAAGGACCTTTTCACTAAGTTTTTTTGTACCTTTCATACTCTAGGTTTCATTGAGTTAGTAATCCATCAACACTCTCAGATGATACTTTTCACTGAATTTTGCTATCAAATCGGGTGCCATATGGCTCACAGAAACTATTAAATAAGCACATTGTGAGCTTTAAAATGTGGAAACACCATTGAATAAGCAACATCAGCCAAGTAAGACTAGTGTTACAACACCACAAAAGCAACCAACAAACCAGTTACTTTACACAGTAGAACATTATTTCTCACTAAGGTTAGGGTCAATATTAATACACCTGATTGCAAGACAACCCTTTCATGTGGTCAGTGTTCAATGGCCCCAATGGACTTCATGAAATGCTGGGAAATTGTCACACAGTGGCTATAGCATTAATGATAGCCATAGGCCCACCCAAGCATCTTCCAGGGCCAATGCTACTTAACACTTAATGGTAAGCTACAAACTGGCCTGGGAACTTTTAACCCTGACTTAGGGATTTCCAGAAGATAAGGCCAATTCAGCAGGATTCAACTGTCATAAGTCTTAAAACAAAGGTTATTCATGCAAGAGTAGTTTAACTCTCTTTAGGAAATACTTAGTAACTGACCAAGACTGAATACAGTTATAAGACAGGAGGAAGAATCCTCCAAACTCCGAGAATGGTGTCCAGATGGAGATCCTCTCAGCCAGGCCGTCACCTGACCCCTGTCTGAGACTGGCCTAGGCCTCAGCCTGCTCCCACTATCTGACTCTTAGGAATACTGCCAGAATAAATTTTTTGAGCATCTGGTGATGTCTAAGACTTATCTTTGATGTGAATCAGACAGAAGGGGAGAAGTCACCCGTGGGAGCCTGCTTAACTGGAACCACCTGAGAGCCCTGAATATGATGGAAATGTAGCCCCACTGTATGCAGGGAGAGGAAACAAAATAGGAGGAGCACATTGCTGTCTCTGCCATAGTCCACTCTTCTTGTGCCCAAGTATGCATTTCATTTTTTCTCTTAAACAGAAAATCACAGGTTCCATCTAAGCACCACGTCAGCTCAAATTTCAAAATAATATAGATGACATGCAACATCATTCACTTTCTGCTGCAGATGTGGCCCTTCGTGGGCTGGTAACATTAGCTTGCAGTGCAAGTCATGTGGTCATCACATACATGTGCAATACATGTGGGAGAGCAGAGGCTGGGCAACCTCAGTAAACCTTCTCCTTCAGAGTGTGTAAAAACACTGCACACAGATCCATTCACCCATAACCCTTGATGGGTAGCTACCCTCTCCCGGGTTGGGAATGTTTCGCTGATTAGCTCCTGGTTTTGTTTTGGAGAAGAATCTCCACAGTACATTACTATCTGTAACTTCGCTCCACCTATTCAAAGATAACCCATTTGCATTCATCTTTGAGGGCCAATCTGACCGGAACATTATGTTTTCTGCTTTCTTTGGTGGCTTCCCAGTTTTTACAATTGACCTAAAGTTTGGGAAAATGTAAGTGCCTCAAAATTTTACATTTCTTTCTTTCTTTCTTTCTTTTTCTTTCTTTTTTTTTTTTTTTTTCAGAGTCTCACTGTGTCACCCAGGCTGGAGTGCAGTGGCGCGATCTCGGCTCACTGCAACCTCCACCTACCAGGTTCAAGTAATTCTACTGCCTCAGCCTCCCAAGTAGCTGGGATTATAGGCATCCACCACATGCCCAGCTAATGTTTTGTATTTTTAGTACAGACAGATTTTCACCCCGTCAGGCTGGGCTTGAACTTCTGACCTCAAGCGATCCACCCACCTCGGGCTCCCAAATGCTGGGATTACAGGCGGGAGCCATTGCACCGCCAAGCTTTTACATTTTTTTTTAATTTTAATTAAAATTTTAAATTATTATTATTTTATTATTATTTTACTTTAAGTTCTAGGGTATGTGTGCACAATGTGCAGGTTTGTTACATATGCATACATGTGCCATGTATGGTGTGCTGCACCTGTTAACTGGTCATTTATATTAGGTATAATTCCTAATGCTATCCCTCCCCCACGCCCCCACCCCCTGGCAGGCCCCTGTGGGTGATGTTCCCCACCCTGTGTCCATGTGTTCTCATTGTTCAGTTCCCACCTATGAGCAAGAACATGCTGTGTTTCCTTTTCTGTCCTTGCGATAGTTTGCTATGAATGATGGTTTCCAGCTGCATCCATGTCCCTACAAAAGACATGAACTCATCCTTTTTTATGGCTGTATAGTATTCCATGGTATATATGTGCCACATTTTCTTAATCCAGTCTATCACTGATGAAAATTTGGGTTGGTTCCAAGTCTTTGCTATTGTGAATAGTGCTGCAATAAACATATGTGTGCATATGTCTTTATAGCAGCATGATTTGTAATCCTTTGGGTATATACCCAGTAATGGGATGGCTGGGTCAAATGGTATTTCTAGTTCTAGATCCTTGAGGAATCACCACACTGTCTTCCACAATGGTTGAACTAGTTTACAGTCCCACCAACAGTGTAAAAGCATTCCTATTTCTCCACATCCTCTCCAGCACCTGTTGTTTCCTGACTTTTTTAATGATCGCCATTCTAACTGGTGTGAGATGGTATCTCACTGCGGTTTTGATTTGCATTTCTCTGATGGCCGGTGATGATGAGCATTTTTTCATTTGTCTGTTGGCTTCATAAATGTCTTCTTTTGAGAAGTTTCTGTTCATATACTTTGCCCACTTTTTCATGGGGTTTTTGATTTTTTTCTTGTAAATTTGTTTAAGTTCTTTGTAGATTCCGGATATTAGCCCTCTGTCAGATGGGTAGATTGTAAAAATTTTCTCCCATTCTGTAGGTTGCCTGTTC